>NC_143028.1:45140000-45422500 GCF_057628025.1 Oncorhynchus mykiss
AGTTTTGCACATCGAGAGACTGACATTTTTTCCCATTCCTCCTTGCAAAACAGCTCGAGCTCAGTGAGGTTGGATGGAGAGCATTTGTGAACAGCAGTTTTCAGTTCTTTCCACAGATTCTCGATTGGATTCAGGTCTGGACTTTGACTTGGCCATTCTAACACCTGGATATGTTTATTTTTGAACCATTCCATTGTAGATTTTGCTTTATGTTTTGGATCATTGTCTTGTTGGAAGACAAATCTCCGTCCCAGTCTCAGGTCTTTTGCAGACTCCATCAGGTTTTCTTCCAGAATGGTCCTGTATTTGGCTCCATCCATCTTCCCATCAATTTTAACCATCTTCCCTGTCCCTGCTGAAGAAAAGCAGGCCCAAGCCATGATGCTGCCACCACCATGTTTGACAGTGGGGATGGTGTGTTCAGTGTGATGAGCTGTGTTGCTTTTACGCCAAACATAACGTTTTGCATTGTTGCCAAAAAGTTCAATTTTGGTTTCATCTGACCAGAGCACCTTCTTCCACATGTTTGGTGTGTCTCCCAGGTGGCTTGTGGCAAACTTTAAACAACACTTTTCATGGATATCTTTAAGAAATGGCTTTCTTCTTGCCACTCTTCCATAAAGGCCAGATTTGTGCAATATACGACTGATTGTTGTCCTGTGGAGAGAGTCTCCCACCTCAGCTGTAGATCTCTGCAGTTCATCCAGAGTGATCATGGGCCTCTTGGCTGCATCTCTGATCAGTCTTCTCCTTGTATGAGCTGAAAGTTTAGAGGGACGGCCAGGTCTTGGTAGATTTGCAGTGGTCTGATACTCCTTCCATTTCAATATTATCGCTTGCACAGTGCTCCTTGGGATGTTTAAAGCTTGGGAAATCGTTTTGTATCCAAATCCGGCTTTAAACTTCTTCACAACAGTATTTCGGACCTGCCTGGTGTGTTCCTTGTTCTTCATGATGCTCTCTGCGCTTTTAACGGACCTCTGAGACTATCACAGTGCAGGTGCATTTATACGGAGACTTGATTACACACAGGTGGATTGTATTTATCATCATTAGTCATTTAGGTCAACATTGGATCATTCAGAGATCCTCACTGAACTTCTGGAGAGAGTTTGCTGCACTGAAAGTAAAGGGGCTGAATAATTTTGCACGCCCAATTTTTCAGTTTTTGATTTGTTAAAAAAGTTTGAAATATCCAATAAATGTCGTTCCACTTCATGATTGTGTCCCACTTGTTGTTGATTCTTCACAAAAAAATACAGTTTTATATCTTTATGTTTGAAGCCTTAAATGTGGCAAAAGGTCGCAAAGTTCAAGGGGGCCGAATACTTTCGCAAGGCACTGTACATTTGTGATTGGGTCAAATGAACTGACCCTTATTAAGTTTTCAGCCACGGACCAGGGTTCTGGAAACAGTTGTAATGATGTGGGTTTGATTTCAGATGGGACCAAGAGTAGTTGATTTGTTCCCAATGTGTTAGTGTTTGCCTGGGAGGAGAGGAGACGAGAGGCAGTCTGGCCTGGTGTCAGGGGGGTGAGTGACTGAACAGGATCTGCTGACCTCAGAGAGGTCATATCAGGGTCCTCGCTCAGTCAACCACAGCGGTTGTCAAGTGTTGGCCAAGTGTGTACATGTTATGAAGGAAAGAGAGATTCCTTCAGGTCTAGAACTTCTAGGCTACATATCAAGGCTGGGTTTGAACAGATATGAGACCACCAAACTATAGTGGCATTGCCTCAGAATGTGTGTGTGTATTTTGTTTGCACACATGTATATGTCCTGTGCAAATGACTAGGCTTCCCTTTCCTCCTGTCCTCACCACCCCCCACAGGAGACTCAAGTGAACCCGACGAGCACCCTTCCGTGCGCCCCTACGCCCTACGTGAGAACGCACCGTCCTATGGTGTGATCAACGCGTCGTCATCCACCACAGACGGCTCTCAGCAGACACACACACACCTCAGCCGTCCTCCCACAGAGGAGGACCCCCTGGGACCTCTAGCTGATAACTGGGAGATGGCCTACACCGAGAACGGAGAGGTCTACTTTATAGAGTACGTACCCTACCGGATGTACACCCTGTTCTATGTACCCTCTGTACCCTTACCATACACCGAGAACGGAGAGTCTACTTCATAGAGTACAACATACCCTACACCTCGTAACACACCATGGAACATATCCTACACCCAGTAACACACCATGGAACATATCCTACACCCAGTAACACACCATGGAACATATCCTACACCCAGTAACACACCATGGAACATATCCTACACCCAGTAACACACCATGGAACATATCCTACACCCAGTAACACACCATGGAACATATCTTACACCCAGTAACACACCATGGAACATATCCTACACCCAGTAACACACCATGGAACATATCCTACACCCAGTAACACACCATGGAACATATCCTACACCCAGTAACACACCATGGAACATATCTTACACCCAGTAACACACCATGGAACATATCCTACACCCAGTAACACACCATGGAACATATCCTACACCCAGTAACACACCATGGAACATATCCTACACCCAGTAACACACCATGGAACATATCCTACACCCAGTAACACACCATGGAACATATCTTACACCCAGTAACACACCATGGAACATATCCTACACCCAGTAACACACCATGGAACATATCCTACACCCAGTAACACACCATGGAACATATCCTACACCCAGTAACACACCATGGAACATATCCTACACCCAGTAACACACCATGGAACATATCTTACACCCAGTAACACACCATGGAACATATCCTACACCCAGTAACACACCATGGAACATATCTTACACCCAGTAACACACCATGGAACATATCCTAAATGGCTCTATACCAGCATCCATTATAGTATTTCAGGTAGTATCTTCTCAAGAAAAGATTGTACTTCCACTTTCCATATTTTTTGCAAAAAGACTATTCCTTTTTATCCTTCTCATTGTTTCATGTTATGTGTATATTGGTTTTATGGTTGTTACTGTTTTTAATGTTGTTTTTTAATGTAGAACCCTGACTTGAACCTTTAATACATTGGAAGTTGATACTTGCCTTGAGTCTGATTTACTTCACAGTGTGTATCATATTTATCCGTCGAAGTGAGGATGTTTTTCAGACAGTGAGTCTTTGATGACTTCCCAGTCAGAACAATGTGTCTGTCTGGCTGTCTTACTCTGTCTTGTGTGTCTATCTATAGCCACAACACAAAGACCACATCCTGGATCGACCCCCGCTGCCTCAACAAACCCCCTAAACCCCTGGAAGAATGTGAAGACGACGGTACGTCCACCACAGACTGTGTGTGTGTTTGTGAATGCATGTGTGTGTGTTTGTGAATGCATGTGTGTGTGTTTGTGAATGCATGTGTGTGTGTGTTTGTGAATGCATGTGTGTGTGTGTTTGTGAATGCATGTGTGTGTGTTTGTGAATGCATGTGTTTGTGTTTGTGAATGCATGTGTTTGTGTTTGTGAATGCATGTGTTTGTGTTTGTGAATGCATGTGTTTGTGTTTGTGAATGCATGTGTTTGTGAATGCATGTGTTTGTGAATGCATGTCTGTGTGTTTGTGAATGCATGTGTGTGTGTTTGTGAATGCATGTGTTTGTGAATGCATGTGTGTGTGTTTGTGAATGCATGTGTTTGTGAATGCATGTGTGTGTGTTTGTGAATGCATGTGTTTGTGAATGCATGTGTGTGTGTTTGTGAATGCATGTGTTTGTGAATGCATGTGTGTGTGTTTGTGAATGCATGTGTGTCTGTGTTTGTGAATGCATGTGTTTGTGAATGCATGTGTTTGTGAATGCGTGTGTGTTTGTGAATGCATGTGTGTGTGTGTGTTTGTGAATGCATGTGTGTGTGTGTTTGTGAATGCATGTGTGTGTGTGTTTGTGAATGCATGTGTGTGTGTGTTTGTGAATGCATGTGTGTGTGTGTTTGTGAATGCATGTGTGTTTGTGAATGCTTGCATGTGTGTTTGGGAATGCATGCATGTGTGTGTGTTTGGGAATGCATGCATGTGTGTGTGTTTGTGAATGCATGTGTGTGTGTGTGTGTGTGTGTGTGTGTGTGTGTTTGTGAATGCATGTATGTGTGTGTGTGTGTGTGTTTGTGAATGCATGTGTGTGTGTGTGTGTTTGTGAATGCACGTGTGTGTGTGTGTGTTTGTGAATGCATGTGTGTGTGTGTTTGTGAATGCATGTGTGTGTGTGTGTGTTTGTGAATGCATGTGTGTTTGTGAATGCATGTGTGTGTGTTTGTAAATGCATGTGTGTGTGTCGGGGAAATTGTGTATTCACTGTCTTGTTTGTTTGTCTGTTGACTCGTTTGTGTGGAGAGGGAACCGTGTAGAATCAGATACATGTCTGTCAGATCAGATCATTGTTCAATGAGTGGCCTGCAGATGGCACACTTGAGCCACCGAAATGTGAGATGAGACGAGACACTTTAATATTCTGATCTCGTGTGCTGCCTGCCTGCCTGCGCTCACGTCTGAGCAAGACGCCCCCCGGCAGCCTGAAGGACTGACTGGATCATTCGCATCATCTATCATAAATAAATAATGTACCTTGTCCTACAGAGGAGTGTCCGCCCACCCACACAAAACACTAGCGTTTCAACTGCCTCTCCCCTCCCCTCCCCCTGCCATGTGTCCTCTCAATGTGTTCTGTGGTCCTTGTATTGAGATATCTCTATAGGTTCAATCCTCTCAAGCTGCTGCTAGAGGACACATAGGATACAGATATGATTCATATTGCCAAGCATATGGTGCATGAACTACAATTCATATTTAGTGGCAGCTGTTTTCACCCACCCCAATCTCAGATGGTCCGTATTAAAGTGTACAGGTAACTGCCAAAATACAGGAAACACCAACATAAAGTGTCTTAATAGGGCGATGGGCCACCATGAACCAGGACATCTTCAATGCTCCTTGGCATAGGTTCTACAAGTGTCTGGAACTCTATTGGAGGGATGAGACACCATTCTTTCACGAGAAATTCCATAATTTGGTGTTTGTTGATGTTGGTGGAAAACACTGTCTCAGGCGCCGCTCCAGAATCTCCCGGAAGTGTTCAATTAGGTTGATATTGGTGACTGAGACACACACACAAACACACACACACAAACACACACACACACACACACACACACACACACACACACACACACACACACACACAACCTGTAAACCCCCTATGTCCCTTTGAGACCCCTCTTTCAAAGTCATTAAGATCTCTTCTAGCCATGGGAGCCAAAATAATGGGAAACTGGGTATTTTTATACATGACCCAAAGCATGATGGGATGCTTACTTAACTCAGGAACCACACCTGTGTGGAAGCAGCCGTTTTCAATATACTTTGTATCCTTGATTTACTCAAGTGTTTATTTGTCTTTGGCAGTTTCCTGTATGTCTGTCTGTGTGGTATGACTCATTTATTTCACATAAATGCACCTACAGTACAGTATGCACCTGGTATGAAACAGTGCCACCCAATGGGGAAGTAGAAAGCTCTTCAGAGATATGTTCTTTGTGCTTAACAGACTGTGGCTAATATAGAGCGATGAGCTATTGTCATGGTGCATGTAGGGATTTAGTATAGATTTACACCTTACAAACCATTTGAACTAATTAGTCACGGTTAGCAGTCATGATTCCGGACACATTATGGTTTTTACAGTGTATGGAGCCAAGTGTTGCTGCTCTCTCAGCTTGCTTGAGGCTTAAATTCAAAATCAATCACTAACCCTCTGCTGCTCTCACTCTCTTTCTCTCCCCCCTCTCACTCTCCTCTCCTCCCCCGGTACCTCCACCCATGGTCTGCTGGTGTTCTCCTGGTGAAGAAGGGGTACACACAGAAGAGATGGACAGTGAGCTAGGTAGGGCTGTCTCCCCTCTCCCCTGCTGTGTATTATGGGAAAACTGTCTTATTACAGCACATAACACCTCTCCCTTTCGTCTTAGGGGGTGTAAACATGTAATCAAACGCTTTATAACACCTGGGCTGTGAAAGACTGAAAGACGTGTGTGCGTTCATCTACGTTCCTGTGTGTCTGCTGAGCAGGCAGTTGTTACTGTACTCGCCCGGCCAGCCAGCATGCAGTAACACAGAGAGAACCATTCACGAGGGGCACATTGGCGTGATGATCATTTCCTAATGGGCCTCTCATTCAAATGGACCTCTCACTCTCATGCCCCGTCATTCCATCCACTGTTGCTGATATTATAACAGAGAGCACTTTACCCACCACTGTCTGCCGGTCCGTCAGTCTCTGGAGCCAGAGGGAGGCTAACAGCCATGGCTCTGAGATGGGCTCTGATAACTGCTGCCTACTATTTTATTTCAATGGTGAATGCATCGGTGAATAGTCAAAGTTCTCGAGAGTCATCCATGTCTGAAGATTTTTGTTCTAGGCTGTTAATCAGATGGCTCTTTTTTAACAAATCTAACGCAATGGTAAGTCTTAGGACTGATGCTAGTGCTATAGATTGGTGGGGGTGTCAGAAATATTTTTGCTATTTTCACAACCAGAATTCTAGCCGCAGGAGCTGGCGGTGGCTTGAAAGGGCTGAGTTCTGATGAATAAACAAGATGGTGTGTCGAGGCTTGACCCCCTCACTGGCTGTTCAGAACGTGCTCCGTGGTAAATATGTGGTTGCTTCAACTTATGAATGTACAGTCTTTTGTGTATTATGTTGTCATCAAACGCCAATTCCAATGTTAGTCCGTTCTAGCCTAGTTTGTTAAATAGCCGACAGAAACTAAATAAAGTAATATCAGCCTGTCCCATATTTGCTCAATATGTTGAACATGTTTGCAGTCCACATTGTTCTAAGGGATTGTATGTTTTCAATGTGGAAATATATTGTTAACATAGCATTCACACTGATAGAGGACTACTGTAAAATGCACCATCTGAGCCATGGACATGCCAAATGTCGTCAATAACCAACATTACATTTCCTATTGATAAGACCTAAAAAGGCTGTCTAAATACAGTTACAGGCACCATAATTGCTCCCCTTTGCTCATATAATATTATGCCTAAGACCGCGTAGACTATGGAGGGTTTTACGCGCATCCAAACTTTTCTCAAAAGCTGGAAAAAGATCCAAAATAAAGAAAAGGCTGGAATGTCCACTCACCATTATACTGCTCCAAAATATAGATAGACAGACAGATAGATGGATTGATAGATCCTACCATCACTGTTGATATGGCCAGTAGTGACTTTGCCACGTGAAAGGTGAACAAACAGGCAAATATATCCTACAAGCAGATTCAGCGCCACAGACAATGATCAGAATTCACGCGATTTGACTGAACGAAAGTAGGAGATGCGTTTTTTGACAAAATGATCAACTAAGCAGTCTTTTTAAATAACTTGATATTCCTAAAAAGGCTGAGTCCAAACTTTTCACTGAAGCTGGACAAAAATAATGTTTAAAGGCCCAATGCAGCTGTTTTCATATCAATATTAAATCCTTTCTGGGTAACAAGTACACTACTGTAACAGGTTTCCATTAAAATGGGGAAAAGTAGCTTTTTTAGTAAACTATTTCTCAAGCAACAATTTTGCTAGGATTTCCTGGGAGTGGTCTAGCTGTTGTTGGCAGGGAGGTTTGGAACTCTCTTTGTTATTGGTCTATTAACCAATCAACTTACCGCATGGTGATGTCGCCCATGCAAACCTACTGATTAGAAGATCTTGTGTAGATTGTATTCTCACCCAGCAACTATCAGGAAATAACACTGATCATATTTTTTTCACACATTTGCAGTGTTAGTTCCATCAGCTGTTGTACAATATGAAATATAAAACCATTTGAACTGCAATGGGCCTTTAATAAAACATTGGTGACGTACATAAGGCTAGTGTGTGTGCACCTCCGCTGGAAAAATCTATTCCACAACCAATTGCTTTACGTTAAGACCATCTTTTGGTCGGTCTTATGTATCCCTAGTTGCGATGACTGAAATTGGCATACTGGCACACTTTTTTAGTACACACCTAGAATATTTCCACACCTCAGCACCAGCAAGCTGATGTTAGACAGGTAAATTGCCGAACCTGGTGCAAAGGGTGGACAATGCCAGTGCACCAGTTTTTACATGACGAAATTGCAAACTAAGGTGCGTTTGACAATTGCGCCTCAGCAGCCAGCCGAAAATAGAGCCCAGAGATTGATTTAGACTGGGGAACCAGGTGTGTGCAATACCAGGTTAATCAGTGATATCAGTTGATCAATTAATTGCCAAGGAGTCGTGCACCCCTGGGTTAAGGTTAGGTCTGAGGTAAGTGAGGGTAAGCTGATCCTAGACCAGTGTTTTGCCTCTGAGATGCTCTCCTCCATGTTGTGAACAGCAGCATCCCTTCTTCATACCACTGCTCAGATTGGATGAACACAGTCAATATGTATCGATTGTGAAATCCGATACATGGAGAAAAAGGCAATTACTCCAGTTGTGTATAGGACAGCAGATGTATGGCCCCGGTTGTGCAACCCCTCGCTCAGGAGAAATCAAATAGTCAGGAAGACCGAATGAGATGCAAACAGTTTAATAGGCAATTTGTCACCCGAGTCCCCCTTGAGCTGGAGTGTGCATGGGCGTTGACCGGGGAACGTGGAGCGGGGGAGCTCTTTTGGATACGTGTCAGATTCGTCCCACTGCAGCCACTCCGTATCAGCAAGGCCAGTCGTGACATGAGGGCTCTGGCGTCTGGCGATAATATCACACAGACAGATCTCTTTCAGGAATACAGCCACTCTGGTGTGAAATAAGGTGAATGATTAGACTTTACAGTCAGGTGCTACTGGCTCAAGGTTGACTGTTTCCCTGCAGAACATCTGAGAAAAAGAAACCCTAGTCTGTGTATTGTGAACGATCCGAACACACCACCACCACCTTAATTCCTTGCCTCCACATCCACTAAAGCTGGTTGAGGGGTAGTGAGTGTACACCACTCGTCAGAATACAGACTGAGGTAACTAGGGATAATGACATGCAGCGCTGATAATGCCAGCAGAGTCAATCAGTCACAGACATCTGTTTGTAACCAATTATAGCCCTCTGACATGTCTCTATACATTTAGCATTTTAGTCAATTAGCAGACACGGGACTTACATGAGCAATCAGGGTTAAGTGCCTTGCTCAAGGGAACATCAACAGAATTTTCACTTGGTTGTCCCGGGGATTCAAACCAGCGACCTTTAGGTTACTGGCCCAATGCTCTAACCGTTAGGCTACCTGCTGCCGTCATAGCCATTAGTACAGTAGCTAGTAGCTAGCTAGCTCTGTCTCCAATATTTTAATCACACTGTATACTGAGACATAATGAGACTGTATCAATGTAGCAGCCTTTACAGCTGAGTAGTCCATGTCTAGATCCAGTCTGTCCTGATTTTTGGCTGTGTTGTCAGGCCACACTCAGCATTGATGTCAGGGCAGATAAACGCGTGTGTGTGTGTGTGTCTGAAAGAAAGGTTTCTTGGGGAGAATGCATCCTTAATGAATTTGACCACAGTGAGTAATACAGGATCAAGGACATCCAGTTGGTGACGGTCTCCAATGCCATGTGACATAGACAGTGGTAAACCAATCAAGGACAACACTGAATACCATTCTATACACATCTACATTAAAGATGTCAGTCGCGTTATACGTCCGATTCCCTTACTGCCATGAACAATAAGAAAACAACATTTCTTCACCGTGACATTTTTAAACTGCAAACCACAATTGAAACGCTGTCCACATTTAGACCGCCACCCCCTTACCACCAGCTCCTCTTCTCCATCTGTGCGCGGGGTTGATCGTGATTGGTCAAAGCCCCCCTGTAGTTCTTTATCTGATGTGTTAAATGTCAGCCGTGTCCTGCCAGGAGCCAGGTCCAGACAGCCTCTCTAGTGTTGTTCACTCCCAGGTGACTGACAGGCCGTGTGTGGAAGGAAAAGGTCTTTACGACACCATCTCTAACATCCTGCTTTTTCCACCTCTCTCTATGTCCCATCCAGAGCTGCCAACAGGCTGGGAGAAAATAGAGGACCCAGTCTACGGGCTTTACTATGTGGAGTAAGTAGTGACACACACCTCCGGATGTATCTGTTGCATGTCTCACTACCTCACTGTACTGTACATTCAGAAGCATTTCACACTGGGCAGTGGTCCAGACTATGCAGAACAACATCAAATGCAGTACACCAGACGGCTGTTATTTTGGTCTAGTCTGTTATGGTAAAAATAGGCCATTTGTTGCTGTCATGATCATTTAGAAACATGTAATTTCTCATCTAGTGGGAGACCCTTGGGCCTGTGCATTAATATGAATGCATTCATATGTTTTGATGTTGTTCAAAGCAATACCTTAGAGGCAGGGGCACAGTTTTTTTTTTTTTGTCTTAGATTTTTCAATATATATTATTCCTATTCTTTTCCTGTTTACTGCATAATTTCCCAGCATGTTTCTGTACTGTTTGAAGTGTAATTTCCTTACGGTGCGGTGTACTGCTCTCCTAATTCCCTGCTGGGTTTGTGGAATGACGTGTTTTGGTGGTGTTGTTAACCTCCTGAAGCAGTGTTCTTTTGTGATTGTGTGATGCGGTTGATATTCAGGCCTCATCGTCTCTGTCTCGTCGGCTCCAACAGAGCACTGTGTGTACCAGACTTGACTTCCCTGACTTAAGCCCTGGCTCCTGGAGCATTGGCCACCAGAGACTTTTTTTTCTAATTGTGTGTTGTGTTAACTCCCTCACTACTGCTTCTCTGTATCTCTTTCTCCCTCTCCATCCCTCACTACTGCCTCTCTGTATCTCCCTCTCATCCCTCACTACTGCCTCTCTCTTTCTCCCTCTCCATCCCTCACTACTGCCTCTCTGTATCTCCCTCTCATCCCTCACTACTGCCTCTCTGTATCTCCCTCTCATCCCTCACTACTGCCTCTCTCTTTCTCCCTCTCCATCCCTCACTACTGCCTCTCTCTTTCTCCCTCTCCATCCCTCACTACTGTCTCTCTCTTTCTCCCACTCCATCCCTCACTACTGCCTCTCTGTATCTCCCTCTCCATCCCTCACTACTGCCTCTCTGTATCTCCCTCTCCATCCCTCACTACTGCCTCTCTGTATCTCCCTCTCCATCCCTCACTACTGCCTCTCTGTATCTCCCTCTCCATCCCTCACTACTGCCTCTCTCTTTCTCCCTCTCCATCCCTCACTACTGCCTCTCTCTTTCTCCCTCTCCATCCCTCACTACTGCCTCTCTGTATCTCCCTCTCCATCCCTCACTACTGCCTCTCTGTATCTCCCTCTCCATCCCTCACTACTGCCTCTCTGTATCTCCCTCTCCATCCCTCACTACTGCCTCTCTCTTTCTCCCTCTCCATCCCTCACTACTGCCTCTCTGTATCTCCCTCTCCATCCCTCACTACTGCCTCTCTCTTTCTCCCTCTCCATCCCTTGCCTCACCTTTTTTGACTCACTTCTAGTCTTATTTCTCTCATACACATGTATTTCCTGTCATCAACCCCTTGTTCTTTTATTTTATTTTGCTGACTCCAATTAATTATCTTTCTACGTTCCTGTGTCTTTGTCCTCCATCTCTCCCTCTCTTCCTCCCTTTCTCAGTCACATCAACAGGAAGACCCAGTATGAGAACCCTATACAGGAAGCTAAGCGGCGGAAGCAGCTCGAGCAACAGCAGCCACCAGAAGGTGAGCGCTACATCCGAGGTTCGTTTCCAGCCCCGCCGGGCGTCATTCCTTTCTTTCTCCATGTCTGTGATTGTGTCTGTCTGTCTTTCTGCCCTGCTCTCTTCTCTTTCTGCCCTGCTCTCTTCTCTTTCTGCCCTGCTCTCTTCTCTTTCTGCCCTGCTCTCTTCTCTTTCTGCCCTGCTCTCTTCTCTTCTCTTTCTGCCCTGCTCTCTTCTCTTTCTGTCCTGCTCTCTTCTCTTCTCTTCTCTTTCTGCCCTGCTCTTTCTGCCCTGCTCTCTTCTCTTCTCTTTCTGCCCTGCTCTCTTCTCTTCACTTTCTGCCCTGCTCTCTTCTCTTCACTTTCTGCCCTGCTCTCTTCTCTTCTCTTTCTGCCCTGCTCTCTTCTCTTCTCTTTCTGCCCTGCTCTCTTCTCTTTCTGCACTGCTCTCTTCTCTTCTCTTTCTGCCCTGCTCTCTTCTCTTTCTGCCCTGCTCTCTTCTCTTCTCTTTCTGCCCTGCTCTTTCTGCCCTGCTCTCTTCTCTTTCTGCCCTGCTCTCTTCTCTTTCTGCCCTGCTCTCTTCTCTTCACTTTCTGCCCTGCTCTCTTCTCCTCACTTTCTGCCCTGCTCTCTTCTCTTCTCTTCTCTTTCTGCCCTGCTCTCTTCTCTTCTCTTCTCTTTCTGCCCTGCTCTCTTCTCTTCTCTTTCTGCCCTGCTCTCTTCTCTTCTCTTCTCTTTCTGCCCTGCTCTCTTCTCTTCTCTTCTCTTTCTGCCCTGCTCTCTTCTCTTCTCTTTCTGCACTGCTCTCTTCTCTTCTCTTTCTGCCCTGCTCCCTTCTCTTTATGATTTGCTATCGAGAAACCATAAAGGCATACCTATGATTTATTTTAATGGCCTTGAAAATAGGTCTTTTTTTATTAATTTGGCAATGTTTTAAGTGTCACTGATACTCTCTCCAAAGTATTTGTGCTAATATGAATGATTTTGTAAGTCTACAGGTCTAGGTAAGTTTTTTTGGTTTGACAATAATACATTAAAAGTCTGTTACAGCAATGAAAATGTATCACCATACGATAGTTATAATATTTCTGGGTCTTGTTCTCCTAGTGAAAAGCATTTCCTGCTCTCTTCTCTTCTCTTTCTGCCCTGCTCTCTTCTCTTTCTGTCCTGCTCTCTTCTCTTCTCTTCTCTTTCTGCCCTGCTCTTTCTGCCCTGCTCTCTTCTCTTCTCTTTCTGCCCTGCTCTCTTCTCTTCTCTTTCTGCCCTGCTCTCTTCTCTTTCTGCACTGCTCTCTTCTCTTCTCTTTCTGCCCTGCTCTCTTCTCTTTCTGCCCTGCTCTCTTCTCTTCTCTTTCTGCCCTGCTCTTTCTGCCCTGCTCTCTTCTCTTTCTGCCCTGCTCTCTTCTCTTTCTGCCCTGCTCTCTTCTCTTCACTTTCTGCCCTGCTCTCTTCTCCTCACTTTCTGCCCTGCTCTCTTCTCTTCTCTTTCTGCCCTGCTCTCTTCTCTTCTCTTCTCTTTCTGCCCTGCTCTCTTCTCTTCTCTTCTCTTTCTGCCCTGCTCTCTTCTCTTCTCTTTCTGCCCTGCTCTCTTCTCTTCTCTTCTCTTTCTGCCCTGCTCTCTTCTCTTCTCTTCTCTTTCTGCCCTGCTCTCTTCTCTTCTCTTTCTGCACTGCTCTCTTCTCTTCTCTTTCTGCCCTGCTCCCTTCTCTTTATGATTTGCTATCGAGAAACCATAAAGGCATACCTATGATTTATTTTAATGGCCTTGAAAATAGGTCTTTTTTTATTAATTTGGCAATGTTTTAAGTGTCACTGATACTCTCTCCAAAGTATTTGTGCTAATATGAATGATTTTGTAAGTCTACAGGTCTAGGTAAGTTTTTTTGGTTTGACAATAATACATTAAAAGTCTGTTACAGCAATGAAAATGTATCACCATACGATAGTTATAATATTTCTGGGTCTTGTTCTCCTAGTGAAAAGCATTTCAGGACATATGCTTTAGGTCTCTTTAGTCTACACAGTACGCTATGTATGTCTTTGAACAGTGATGCAAACAGTTTACATTTGGCTCTGTCCGCCCAGCATTTTGATGAAATAGAGAGACAAATTCAAAAGTTCAGCATCACTGTCCAGACACTTCCCTACGTCCAGTATGTATATGTAGAATGTCCTCCACGTTTCCTCTCTTCATGCAGGTCACATCACTAGGAACCTGCCTATTGGTCCCCGCTCTGCACACTCAGCTAAATGTGCTTCTGACTTGATTACCTACCTGCTGACTTTTTCTCCTTTAAGCTTAATATCTCTTTACGCTCGAAATCTATGACTTTTACTCTTTCATTGATTGAATCTTGATGCTGAGAATATTAATGAAGACCTAAGCCTCCAATACACTACAAAGTGAGGCTGCCATTTTGATCGATCAGAGATTGTATTACTTTAATCGGCAGCCATTGTGGCTCAATGCAGTACAGTAGTTTTCAAGCCACCCATTGTGGCTCAATGCAGTACAGTAGTTTTCAAGCCACCCATTGTGGTGAACCATAAGGATCACCGTAACTGTACAGACAGCAGAGACAGGAAGTGTGCCCTTTGCTGTTCCAGAATGGATAGAGGATGCTACCATGGCTGGTGCCCCCCTGGCCAGCTATACCGCCAACCACCAGGAGACCTACAGGGACACCCAAGCCAGACCCCCACTGCCGCCCCTCATCGGGCCAAAACGTGAGTCCTGGTCTGGTCAATATCCTAGTTTTGTGAGGTTATTGGTCCATTTCTGTTTGCGACATTGTGGATGTGTTCCCTCATCACGTGCCTCACTCTATCTCGCTCGCCTCTCTCACTCCTCTCGCTCTCGTTCGCCTCTCTCACTCACACTCTCTGTCTTTCTCCATCTCTGTAAGCTCAGGCCCCTTACCGGCGCTGCCCAAAGCAACTCAAGGCCTTGAGATTCCACCACACAAATCTCTCTTTTTACCCAGCTCTTTTAAGTCACCCTGCTTTCAAATTCCTACACCCACTTCTCTTTTGTATATATAAATAAATAAATAAAAACTCCTCAATATTACTGCATTGGTCTTCCTCTTCTGTCTTGAATTATTTCAAGGCAAACACAAGGACACTGGCTAACTCCAAGGGTAATACATCTTTCATTGTATGCATAAGCTGTACTCCTCCGCCATGTAAGTGTAGCATCTGCAGTTTGTTAGTCACTCTCCAATCCCTCGCGGCCATCTTCCCTGCTTTAATGTCTCCCTTTTCATTCCACCCGCTTCCTTCCACAGTCAATATATCACTTCAATAAACTCTGAATATCCCACTCCATCTCTCATATAAACTCTGTGAACATTTGTCCAACTGACAGCATGACTGGAACCAGTCATAGTAGAAGAGACCGAGGGCTTGGATCTAGATTACAGACGCCAGACTCTAGCAGTTCTTATTTCATAAGACCGACTCGGGTGTCCATTTGCCTAAGCTATATGAGTCTGCCAACTCCATGTCTAGACTCCAGAGTGTACCAGAGTAGAGAGAGTTCAGTGCTGCCTTGGTCTCTATACACTGTCTTGGTCTCTATACACTGTCTTGGTCTCTATACACTGTCTTGGTCTCTAAACACTGTCTTGGTCTCTATACACTGTCTTGGTCTCTGCACTGGCAGTCTTGGTGGCACGCCAGGCTATTACGCATAAGCTTAGAAACATCTGTTTCTAAATCACTGGGAATTAGTCTGACAATAACCCTGCACACACACGCACAAACACACACTTCCTTCCCATCCTAGTGTCAAGCCTTGAAAAGCTATTTTAAACTGATGGCTGCCGTGTATATAGAACTGTACCACAGTGTAATCATACACTTTTAGAATTGACTGTGAATATTATTTTACTACTCATCTAACCATGCTGCCAGACCCAGATAAAACCCTGGGTTTTACCCAATAGTGTAGCATTCTATAGGGGATAGCAGCCCCCACAGACTGGGACTGGGGCTGGGTCTGGGGGATTTACCCATCGGATTACCCCTATTCTCAGGCACAACCAGGCTGCTGCCCCCTAGCTCTTGGAATCCCTCTTAGCCTAATTAATCTATCGATCTTAATCAGTCCCTTTATGATTAATGGAGCTCATCAAACCAACACATCTCTTCTAGAGCACTCACTGATCCAGAGCCAAGACTGTTTAGGGTAACCCCTCCTCCTTTGGCTAGCAGAGCACATGAGATCAACAGGTTCTTATGAAAGGTGTGTGTGGTCCCCAGGAGGGAAGCCCTTCTTCACGCGGAACCCGGCGGAGCTGAAGGGAACCTTTATCAACACCAAACTAAGGAAGAGCCACCGAGGGTTCGGCTTCACCGTCGTCGGGGGCGACGAGCCTGATGAGTTCCTACAGATCAAGAGTCTGGTTCTGGACGGACCTGCTGCCATCGACGGCAAGATGGAGACAGGTGGGCCTCCGCTCTGTTGTTCCATGTCATTATGAAGAGGTGGTCACCAACTCTTTGAGAGCTACAGAGGCTTCTGTTCCAACCCTGCACTAAAACAGTTGACTTATCAAGGTTGGTTGATGAACTGAAGCTGGTGCTCTCCTGGTGGGTGACCACTGAATGGTGTAGGTGTAATAGTGTAGTGTAGGGGTTCTAATTGAGCAATATACAGTTCCAGTGTTACTTCCATGATTTCAGTTTGTGACATGGAGCTAATTATCCAACATTAGTTTCACCTTCTCTTCCCCTAGGTGACGTGATCGTGAGTGTCAATGACACGTGCGTGCTGGGCTACACCCACGCTCAGGTGGTGAAGGTCTTCCAGTCCATCCAGATCGGCTCCATCGTCAACCTGGAGCTGTGCCGCGGCTACCCCCTGCCCTTTGACCCAGACGACCCCAACACTAGCCTGGTGACCTCCGTGGCCATTGTGGACAAGGAGCCTATCATCATCAACGGCCAGGAGAGCTATGACTCTCCGTCCAGCCACGGCAGCCAGACCGGAGGCCCCGTTAATGGGATGAGAGAGTCAGGACCCCACAGCCCCTCCTCTGCCGAGGTGGCGTCCAACGGCTCGCACAGTTACCCCAGCGACTCTGTGACGCTGGCGTCGTCCATAGCGACGCAGCCGGAGCTGATCACAGTGCACATGGAGAAGGGAGACAAAGGCTTTGGGTTCACCATCGCAGACAGCCCTGCAGGGGGAGGACAGAGGGTCAAACAGATCGTAGACTACCCCCGCTGCAGGGGCCTGAAGGAGGGGGACATTATTGTGGAGGTGAACAAGAGGAACGTCCAGAGCATGAGCCACAACCAGGTGGTGGACCTGCTCAGCAAGTGCCCCAAAGGAAGTGAGGTCACCATGCTGGTGCAGAGAGGTGGAGGTAAGACACAATAAACCGGCCACAACATGCAAAGTTTTGAGTTCTGGTTGGCAAGCTTTCTCCTGCCTCTTCTCTCCGTCTCCATTTTCAGGAATCTGGAGAAAACATATTTTGGTTGGATAAGGGTTAATGACACGCTCCAGAACTTTGTGTTGAATGGGTCAATGTGTAGTTCATACATGCATAATCTATGAGAAGAATTACTGTCTTACCTCAATTAGCCACGACAAATAAGGTTATGAAGTCTAGGAGATCAGGAAATATGTTTGTTTTTTTACACATATTTAACCCCTTATTTTTGTTGGCACAAAACTACCTCTATACTTTCCATTCGTTTGTATGGGTTACCTTCAGTCTCACACACACACACATTTTGGCCATAGAGCAAACTGTCTCGTATCCGGTTTACACCAGATACCGTTGGAGCTCAAACGCTTCGGACGCTACAGGCAGAAGGTGGCACATCAGCATTACCCACTTATTTCAGATGAGTCCCTTGACACATGGTAGAGCAAAACGGAAAACACCATCGTGAGAGTCTCTCCTTTCCATAGAGTAGTTTATAGGCCAAACCGTTCGGACGCTATGAACGTTTTCATTAGAAGACAGATTTTCGGGATGTCTCCATGATCTGATAAACACCGCTGTAGCTCGGCCACCTCCCACCACAGATGTGGAAGGGCGACATAGCTTATACTGACAGATTTTAATCGTTTTTTTTTTATTATGTCACTTAGATTGATGCACCGGTGCGTCAATCGACTCTTAAGGATAGGTTATCCCTAAAACAACACAAAAGAGAAAGTTACATTATTGAAATACAATTGTGGTGTCTCATTTTTTTTCCATCCTAGCTTTGTGTGTGTGTGTGTCCATGAGCATTTGTGTTTGTGCAAGCGAGCGTGCAGATTCGACTGTCTGTGTCGAGTGAGAACTCGGGACAGGATTTTGACTAGGTGTGTGATTGGAGAAACGGTCTCATAAAAGAGCTGAAGAGAAGACTCTGTGTATGAGGGGGATGATTGAATTTTGGTCTCACTCCAATCCCCAGACAGACAGTACCCACTACCCAGAACACACCTCCACAAAGAGCCCTGACTCACACTGAGAGAGACATGTAATTGGAAAGTTTTCACTGAGACAGAGCGGTCTGAACTGGCGTTGGAAGTTCTCTGGGAATGATTCATTTGTGGAATTGAAAGACCTGAACATCCGTCCTGTAATGCTGAGTGTTGAGGAACGGGACAGGACATTGACTGGGTGCTCTGCTATCACAAATGGCTCCATCCTCTCCCTGTCTTGCTTTATTAATGGCCACCATTAGTCTGAGGGGGTTGTGTACAAGCCCGTAAAACGCTACAGCCATAATGGTCCGCTTTTTATGGATTGTCAATGAAACAAAATGTTTGTGCGTTTAACAGAGACTCCCTGGACCAGAGAGTGGAGAGAAGGGTGGGCGGGACGGTTAGAGAGGATCATTCCTCAATGTGTCATGGGTGGAAGACGGAGCTGATATGAAACCACTTTTTACTGCTGCTGTCTATGTCTTTAGAGCAAAGCAGAGACATACTGTGGCTCTGTATAGAGTGTGCCACTACTCTCTGGAAAGCAGAGGACTACTCAGTAGAGGATTGCTTCTGAAAGTTACCTTGAAAACATGTGGTGAACCTATTGACCCATGAGTGTCATGTATGTAGTACAAATATTAACAATTCTCTTTCTCTATGGTTCACATACTTCATTCGTCTCATATAGCTCTGTTCTCTCAGTGATCATTGCTCAGTCTGAGCTCTGCTCTGGGGTTGTGTGTGTGTGGATCAGACAGCTAAGATTTTGCCTGCCCCACGCAGACAGCAGGATTAATTACTCTCTGCTCTGCGCTCCTCAGGCCTGGCTGCTAATTGGGGGGTCTGATATCAGCATCGCCTCTCTCCCTCGCTTGCCTTCTCGCTTGCTCTATTTCTCTCTCTCTCTCTCTCTCTCTGGGCATGAGTGTCACCAGTCAGTCCACACAGCCAATTACAAGCCTTTGACAGGGAGCCAGAGGAGAACTCTAATTGGCAGAGATCTGCCCCCTCACTATCCGCCTCCTCCTCCTCCTTTCCCATCCTCCCTTCCAGTGTGTACAGATTCCCATCCGAGCGTCCGGTGCTATCCCGCGGGTTCTCAGTGCGTACAGTGTACTGAGCTCATTAAGGCCTGTGTATGCAACAGTGCTCCTCTCCCCTCTCTTGGAGTAAGCTGACTGGCTCCCCAGCACAACACTAGATTCTCACTGGATTCTTCTCATCCTCCTCTTTCTCACTGGTGATGGTGGACACTGCATAAGTCTCCATACTGAACCATGTGTATATGACACAGCAAAGGTCCTGTGTGGGTGTGTCTCCCGTCTTTTGCTGTTCTGCATCCTGTTGTCTTCTCGAGCCAGGAGGTGTGATTAATAGCTTCCATCAAGGAATCCATTATGATGCCCATCCCTCCATTTGTCTAATTATGCTGCCTAATGTGCTCCTTTTCTCTCCGCCTTCCTGCTGAAACGTTCTGATTATGACACTGACATAATTCATTCTAGCCCCTAAAGACACGCACTTCCTGTGAATTTGCTTGAAGTGCGCCTATGAATGGGTGTAAGTGTCCGTGGTCTACGGGGATGGGAGAGGTGGTGCAGCCAGCATCGGTTGTGTTCCATGCAGAGCCATTGTGTGGAGAACACCTGAGCGTGAGGCTAGCTCTCTGTAGCGCACAGCCTCCCTCATTCTCCACCCAGATAACTCCAAGTCAGTCCCATTCCTGTGCTTTAAAGGTATCCATTCACTGGTTTGTTAGGCTGGGTGGGCATGGTGGACAATACAGTAGATGCATACAACACAGGCTCAGCCTCTCAACCACCTCTGAGGAGGGGAGGAAGGAGAGAGGATGTCAGAGGCGGGAGGATGATGAAAGAGTGGCACAGCGACACCCCTGTCGATCTGTTCATCTTCTGAGACATCCATCAGAGGTGACAGGGTTGTTCCCGGCGGGGCTGGGCCCTTGCACTCCTCATTCCCCCGGAGCGGAGTGAGGGATGGAGGGAGGATGAACCGGGTTAGAGACTGACATGGCGAGTGAGGATGTGTGCCAGTCTGATGATAACCTATCAATCCACTACACTGTTGCTTTCTGCCAGTGGGCTGAAGCGAAATGACCAATCTACACCTGCAGTGGGTTCGAAGGTCTCTAAGCCAATGTCCAACAAGTGTAATATTCTAGCTAATATTTCTCTTTCCTCTGTGTCTTCACGGGGAGCTTTAAGTGCTGTGGAGCGTGATAGACTGTCCCTCTCAGACAGAGCACAGTGTAAGATGGTTGTTTCTGCTGTGTTGGGTTGTTGTAGAAGTGAAGCCAGAGTGCTGCTAGGAAGGAGACGTCGCTTATCTCCACCCTGCTCTAGATGTCTCATTCCAAAATCATTGGCAGTAATATGGAGTTGGTCCCCCCTTTGCTGCTACAACAGCATTCACTCTTCTGGGAAGGCTTTCCACTAGATGTTGGAATATTTCTTTGCGGACTTATTGAGAATTATTGAGGTCGGGCACTGATGTTGAGTGGTCAGCATTCCTATTCATCTCAAGGATGGGGTTTGATGGGGTTGAGGTCAGGGTTTGTGCAGGCCAGTCAAGTTCTTCCACACCGATCTCGACAAACCATTTCTTGATGGACTTCGCTTTGTGCACGGGGGCATTGTCATGCTGAAACAGGAAAGGGCCTTCGCCAAGCTTTTGCCACAACGTTGGAAGCACAGAATCATCTAGAATGTCAATGTATGATATAGCATTAAGATTTCCCTTCACTGGACCTAGCCCAACCCATGAAAAACAGCCCCAGACCATTATTCTTCCTCCACCAAACTTTACAGTTGGCACTATGCATTCATTCTCCTGGCATCCGCCAAACCCAGATTCGCCTGTTGGACTGCCAGATGGTGAAACGTGATTCGGAGCACGTTTCCACTGCTCCAGAGTCCAATGGCGGCCAGCTTTACACCACTCCAACTGAAGTTTGGCATTGCACATGGTGATCTTAGGCTTGTGTGCGGCTGCACGGCCATGTAAACCAATTTCATGAAGCTCCCGACAAACA
Organism: Oncorhynchus mykiss; assembly: GCF_057628025.1. Taxonomy (NCBI): domain Eukaryota; kingdom Metazoa; phylum Chordata; class Actinopteri; order Salmoniformes; family Salmonidae; genus Oncorhynchus; species Oncorhynchus mykiss. The sequence goes on from NC_143028.1 coordinate 45,161,220, forward strand.
GTTATTGTGTTGATGTTGCTTCCAGAAGCAGTTTGGAACTCAATAGTGAGTGTTGTAACCGAGGAAGGATGATTTGTACGTGCTTCAGCACTCGCCGGTCCCATTCTGTGAGCTTGTGTGGCCTACCACTTTGTGGCTAAGCCGTTGTTGCTCCTAGACGTTTCCACTTCACAATAACAGCACTTACAGTTGACCGGGGCAGCTCTAGCAGGGCAGACAAACTGACTTTTTGGAAAGGTCCTAAGACGGTGCCAAGTTGAAAGTGTCTGAGCTCTTCAGTAAGGCCATTCTACTGCCGATGTTTGTCTATGGAGATTGCATGGCTGTCTGCTCAATTTTATACACCTGTCATTAACGGGTGTGGCTGAAATAGCCAAATCAATTCATTTGAAGGGGTGTCCACATACATTTTTATATACTGTATCGTGTAGCTTTATTTGACCATTTAAAACACAATACAACCACACGTGGATAATGCATATAAAATCATAGAGGATAACACGAATTTCCATTGTGGTCCTGTTAAATAAATGGTTTTCAAAATGTATGAACATAAAATAGTAGGCCTAGCCTACTGGACTTGTGTAGGTTACACACGTAACACATAACAAAACAAAGGACAGGATGAAATTGTTATGGACATTGAGCAGGACTCCCTCATTAGATCAGCCATTTCAGACTGTTAAACTGTGTTGGATGATGGTTTGATGATGGTGATGCCGAAACATCTACAAAGATCTTAGGCTGCCTTACGGCGCCATGTAAGGGATGAAAGCATGCGTTGCACAACATGTTGCTGACTTCACATTCAACGCTGATAACGAATGGCATTGCAGAAAAATTGTACAGTGATCCAATGATCGAGGAATAGAGTGCCAGCAGCTTGGCCTCCAGATTCTGCCCCTGCACTTTTGGGCGACGGGCTTTGTTTGTGTATGAGCCAGAGTCACTGGCGTAACAAGGACAAGGTGAGTCCACCTCCCCTCCTACCTCCTCCCCCTTCTCTTCACACCTCCATGCCTGGGGAGGGGGGGTCATACATCTCAGCCATCTCGGCCTTCCTTTGTTTCCATGACAATACTCTGCAGCACTCTGCAGTGGGGCTTTCCTCTATCAAATCAAATTGTATTGTTCACATACACATATTTAGCAGATGTTATTGTGGGTGTAGCGAAATGCTTGTGTTCCTAGCTCCAACAGTGCAGTAGTATCTAACAATTCACAACAATACACACATCTAAAAGTAAAAGATCGATCAATGTCGGCGTGGCATTGACTAAAATACAGTAGAATAGAATACAGTATATACATCTGAGATTAGTGTGAGGGAGTGGGTCACCCCTCAGCCTGTTCTCTCTGCCCAGAGAGACGGGACAGACAAAAGGAACTGCTCCCAATTGTCATTTCTGCTCAGCATCGTAATCCACTGCATAAGCCTCTCATAGACAAAACATGCATCGCTCCAGGCCTGGATGCTTTTCTCTTCACTGCGGGTGTATGATTCAAAGGTGAGGTTGCTAACGCCTGCACCTTTTCCTGGTCACCTTTTCCATGTCACAGGACTGGGGTGCACATATGTCACTTTCAATCCCATCTTCTATACATTCGCTACTCCGGGTAAATAAACATCTGCATTGGTCGTCTCAGTCACGTCCGTGACAGCCTATTTGTACATTGATGACATGTGGCTCAGTCTGTACTGTGAAATAGCCTGGACCGGCCTGCCGAGGCAACCGTTGCCAAGAGACCATCTGTCAGTCCCCTGTGCGCCTGTTGCTGTCGCCGTTGTGACAGATGGGCTGGGCTGTCGGAAGCCATCCATCTGAGGCCAGATGGAGGGGGGGGGGTGGGGCCGAGACGTGGGCCCAGTGTACCCCCTCCCGCCCCACTGGACATCATAATCGCCTCAGTAATAGCCTCCGTTTAGCAGCCGCTGTGGCCAGCGCCCTCTCAAACTGACCTGCGGCCTCACTCTGTGGACCGAGCAACCTAGTGACCACTACAGCCTACGTGAGTGGCAGAGGATTTCAACTCAAGTGGCATGATGGCATCACCAAAAATGGCAAATGAATAAATCCCATATTGCGGTAGTGTATAAATAGAAGGTATGCTGTTTTCAGATGAAAACAACCATTGCTGATCAGTCACCTAAATCCATGTGGCAGATATGTTCAGTAGTGTGTTTTGAGTTTAAAAAGAAGGCTGGCTCAAGCCTGTGTTTTCTCTCTCCTGCGCAGTCCATCAGTGTGAGAACCAGCCATGCTAGTCCCCCTGTGTGTAATTAAAAGATGGAGGGTGGATGATGCTGTAAGCTGCATCGATAAGAACACCGGTGGATCCAGGGCTCTGCACATGCCCAGCAGCACCACCCTACCCCTGAAACAGAGTGAGAAGTGAAGTAGCTACTAGCTAGCACGTTTAGGACACCCCTAACCTGTCTCTGGCACTGTCACTTTGTCTGAATCCTGGGAGGGGCAGATGCCTCTACATTTGATAATGATTCTAAAGGTCTGTTAAAACTCAGTGCTGCTCTCTGAGGAACTGCACAGTTCCCCTTCTCCCAATCCTCTGGTGTTTTTAGAGAGCTGTGTGGTACCATAAATGGTAGTGTGACTCGTTTGAGGAGAAGAGCGAGGAGGGCTGTGGAGGGAAGGTTAGTACAGGAGAGGAGTGAAGAGAAGGGGCTGAGAGAGGATGAGAAGGAAAGTTTGGGGAGGTGATGAGAGCTTAGCGTGGGTACAGTGGGGGAAGGTTTAGGGAAGGTGAGATGGAGAGGCTTGCTCTGCTGCAGAGTATATGAGGGTTTAATGGCCACCCAGAGGCAGATTAGACACGTAGTAAACAGGATAGTCAAGAAGAGACTGACACAAACACACAGGCTGGGCTGGTCAAATGGTGTTCAGGGTGAGTGGAGTAGGGCGTGGCTGTGGTATGCCAGGAGAGTAACAATTGCTGAAAGAAGAGGAGAGCGCTATAGTGGAAGGGAGCAGGTAGGGGAGAAGAGGAGAGCGCTATAGTGGAAGGGAGCAGGTAGGGGAGAAGAGGAGAGCGCTATAGTGGAAGGGAGCAGGTAGGGGAGAAGAGGAGAGCGCTATAGTGGAAGGGAACAGGTAGGGGAGAAGAGGAGAGCGCTATAGTGGAAGGGAGCAGATAGGGGAGAAGAGGAGAGCGCTATAGTGGAAGGGAGCAGGTAGGTGAGAAAAGGAGAGCGCTATAGTGGAAGGGAGCAGGTAGGGGAGAAAAGGAGAGCGCTATAGTGGAAGGGAGCAGGCAGGGGAGAAGAGGAGAGCGCTATAGTGGAAGGGAGCAGGTAGGGGAGAAGAGGAGAGCGCTAATAGTGGAAGGGAGCAGGTAGGTGAGAAGAGGAGAGCGCTATAGTGGAAGGGAGCAGGTAGGGGAGAAGAGGAGAGCGCTATAGTGGAAGGGAGCAGGTAGGGGAGAAGAGGAGAGCGCTATAGTGGGTGGGAGCAGGTAGGGGAGAAGAGGAGAGCGCTATAGTGTAAGGGAACAGGTAGGGGAGAAGAGGAGAGCGCTATAGTGGAAGGGAACAGGTAGGGGAGAAGAGGAGAGTGCTATAGTGGAAGGGAGCAGGTAGGGGAGAAGAGGAGAGCGCTATAGTGGAAGGGAGCAGGTAGGGGAGAAGAGGAGAGCGCTATAGTGGAAGGGAGCAGGTAGGGGAGAAGAGGAGAGCGCTATAGTGGAAGGGAACAGGTAGGGGAGAAGAGGAGAGCGCTATAGTGGAAGGGAACAGGTAGGGGAGAAGAGGAGAGCGCTATAGTGGAAGGGAGCAGGTAGGGGAGAAGAGGAGAGCACTATAGTGGAAGGGAGCAGGTAGGGGAGAAGAGGAGAGCACTATAGTGGAAGGGAGCAGGTAGGGGAGAAGAGAGAGGGATTAGGGGAGTGAAGAGATTTGTTGAGATGAGCAGTGATGGAGAGGGGAACATTCTCTAAGGTAGCTGGACTGTGGACCACATTACAGTGGCCGTTGAATACAGATGTTGAGGGGATAAGAGCCATAAAGAACTGCCTAAGCCAGCTCAATCCCCCAGATCTCCCTAAAGGATTTACACACAAACTGGCCCTGTTTTGTCAGGATCAGAGATAGACACTTCACCCCATCCAATCCTGTCTGCATGTACAAATGCTCTTACACGCTGAATACAATACATGTATGTTTTACTCGTTCTCTTTATGCTGCTGAATACCATTATACACAAGCGCACACAGATCTGGGCTATGTTTTCATTTTAGTCTCCTATTACTCTCTGTTTGTGTTCATGTTGGAGGCTCTAATGATATTCCTGCCAGTGTGGGACTCTATTAATGTATGAACATATTATTTATGCTAATGCAGGCCCTGCCTGTCAGAGCCTGCCTCCGATTGATGAGAGCGGGATGGAAAGAGCGGAGTGAGCGCGTGCGCATGTCTGTGTGCACGTATGTTTACTAGCGTGTGGGTGGAGGGGAGGGATGGTGAGGGGGAAAAGCGAGATGGAGAGATGAGGGGGAGGGTGAAAAAGAGGAGAGGGAGAAAAAAGCAAGCGCTAGAGCTCGAGACGGGAGAAGAGCGGTGTGACTGCCTCTAGATGCTGGAGCCTTCCACAGCCGAGCGGCGTGCTGAACGGACGCAGAAAGATGGTCTCAGTAAGAGGGGAACTGACGGTTGCCTACCATTTAATGTTCAGTATCTTGGAGTCCTTCTCCATGGGAACGATAGCAGAGTTAGCTCAGAGCTGCCCCTCTCTCGCTCTTTCTACCCCTCTGTCTGTCTCTCTCTCACACACACATATACACACACACTCTTTCTTTCTCTCTTGCAGTGGGTTAGGCAGGGTCTAGCGAGCGGAGCGCTTGGTTAGCCATCGGGGTTGGCCCCTCTTCTGCTGCAGCAGTCAGCCGCCGTGCTAATGCAGATAGATCGCGCTGCCCCCTTTAACGCGGTGCGCGGGAGGGTGGATGCGAGGGAACGAGCCAGAGAAAGAGAGGGAGAAGATAACTCAAGCAGAGACAAGCAGGCTAGCGCTGCTCCACCTCTGGAGTCCCTGTTTGGAGTCCCTGTTTGGAGTCCCCCGTCTGCTCCACGCTGGGGTTTTGTTCTTCGTCTTTTACCTGTGGGGAAGGTGAAATATTATTGTGTGTCGTTAACACGTTTTTTTCTTTCTCTTTCTTTCTTTTTTTTTATCTCCGTCGTGATCTGGATATTGCTTCCCAGGGGTGGCTCCTGCAAAGAAGAGCCCAAAGCTGGTGAGTGCCAAAAATATCTATACCTCCCCCATCCACATCTCCCTTCCATTCTCCCCCATCCATCCCTCTCTCCACTCTCCTGTGTGGAGTGCTAATGTTGGTTGGTGTGTAGAGCATCCCAGAGCAGCGAGGGGTTTTCTCTATCAGGACTCCCGCTGTGTTTTGGTCCTGATGAGAGCTTTAATGACGTGTGTGCTGGGTCGGAATAATGTTGTGTTGGGTGAAACTGTTTTTTGCTGGATGATAATGCTGCACTGGTTGATTATGTTGACCCATTGGTAGGCAGAGCAGGCCTGCTCATGGATATTTGTTTCATTATCTATGCCATGTTCTCCTGGCTTAATGAATTCTAGGTAAATAGATGAGTAAATTAGGCCAGCCTTGGAAAAAGCATTCCAAGCTTGTGGTCCAAGTGTAGAGTTGATTTCTGAGAGTGGTCCAGCTCTTCTTAGCTTCTATTTCTGGCCCCAATGTAGAGAGTATGGAGAAGTCATGTGATTGCTAGAGACTGGACCACTGTCAGTCTGTGTTACCCTCTCCCTGTAGCCGATCTCTTGGGGGAGATGCTGCCTGTGTGCTCTCTCTGTGTTGTATGTGGGAAGAATGGGGGGTGGATTTGTGCTTCTGTGTTTTCCCCTCCTAGATGTATTCTCCCTTCCAGGTCGTTCCACCTCAAAAAGCACAAGAAAAGGATTTCGACACCCACCAGCTCAGATTGTTCTCAAATCTCTTCTGTAGTTACTAACAGATGCTATTAGCATTACGGAATTATTTTTGCTGAAATATAATTACATCTCTGAGAAATTAGGTTAATTGATTGCACTCAAATTGGCAATTTTAATTTATAGGATTAAATTAAAATTGAATAAATATCGTACCCAACATCTTATGTTGACCAAACTTCATCCTACCAATGTGAAAGACATGATTTTTTTTTTAAATCAAAAGCCACCTACATACCCCCCCATGCCAATCCCGCCCCGACAACCAGAATACAGTATCAGTTCTCAATGTTTGGATTATTGCTTCTTCATGCTATGTAACGTATTCCGTGTGAATCTGGTTATGTTTTTTTTTGTTGCCCTGTACAGAAACATGTGTAATTGAAGTCGCTTGCATTGTTTACCATAAAGTAGCATGTTTTGACCACTCGATGCCCCCGTTCCTACTTTACCGCCTCACTATTTTCTCAGTTTTCCTTTGGTAACTTGGGTAGAAAACCTATAGATTTGGCTCATGATGAAAATACATTGTGTGGTCACCTTCACAATTTAAATCCTCCATTAAAGCGATTAAGTCTGCGTAAGAACAAATTCAGTTTGTTTTTACGCTTAATCTGTGTCCAAGAAACAACCCCTTTGTGTATCGTTACAACATTTCAGTCACGAGCCCATTTCTGCATCAATGTTTTGGGCTTGTAGGAAAAGTCTTCATATGCGAATTGCACCATATGGTTAGCCCTCTGAGAGCTGCTACTTATTGGACTGTTCAAGGAGAGTTGGGTTGGGTTGCATTGGGTTGCTAAGAGAAGGACAAACTGAATTGGCTTTTTATTGACTTTTATTTTGAAAGGGAAGTCATATTGAGACTAAAGACTCTTTTACAAATGAGCCCTGCACAATTTAAAACAAGTGCATCAATAAGCAAGCACAGACATGGAGGACTGGCTTGAATTTTCTACCCAAAGTTGCACAGGAAATTACCTATTTCGTAAACATTTAAGAGCCCAGCAAAATGGATAAAATAATGTTGCGATATAGCAAGAACAGTGGCATCTAGTGGTCAAATATGTTACTTCCACACTTCTTTATGGTAAATAATGCAAGCAATTTCAATGACCTTTGGGGAAAAAGACATCACCAGATTCACATAGTATGAAGAAGCAGTGATCCAAACCACACCTTTCAGCAGTGATCCAAATTGGATGTTGGGTACATTATTTATTGAATATTATCTGAATCCTATCAATTTGGGTTCAATCAATTAGCTTAGTTCTCCAAAATCAAATTACATTTCAACAAAATAATGTTTCAGGAATGCCAATCTTACCTGTTTTTAACTACAGGAACAAATTCAGAACAATCTGAGATTGTGGGTGTCATGGCTTGCTGAAATGATATTACATTGCTCTTCAGTTAAACACCCTTCTCGCTGTTACTGTATGTCTCTGAATGTCTCCTCGTGCATTGGGGGATAGGGTCTGCCATTAATGTATTCAGCTCTGTGTTGAACAAAAGGAATAGACGAGCTCAGTTTTTTTTCTGTTAGGATTTTTGACTGAATTCTTCACTTTCCCAAAAATAAATCTCATGAACAAATCTGCTTGATTATGCCTTGGGTATTGTTAGAGAATGTGTTTCTGGTTGACATCACTGGCCTTGATTAAAACGTATGTATTTCGACTGACTTCTGTAATGCGTACTTATTTATCTTTACCACTCTCTCCTACTCTTTCTATCCCTCCTTCTTATGCTATATCTCTCTTTCTGACCACCCTTCTTCTCCCCCTCCACCTTTCTCTCCCTGTCTTACTCCTTCTATTCCCTCTTCCTCATGCAGCAGTTAGCGAGGAAGGACAGTCAGAACAGTCCTGTGCACAGTGTGTCCAGCCACCGGAGTACCCACACTGACTCCCCTGTGCACCCATCCCTGGCCACCCCATTCAGCGAGAGCGCCGCCCCCCCACCCCCCTCCCAGCCCCTGCCCGGCCTGCCTCCCCAGGACGCTCAGGCAGACGGAACCATCCAGAGGAAACCGGACCCCTTCAAGATCTGGGCCCAGTCCAGGAGCATGTATGAAAGTAGGCGTAAGTATTTACTTTTGGTGTTGGCTCGGGTGCGCCCTCTGTCCTGTCGGGTTGGTATTGCAGTCCGGGGCTGGTGACCCAAGACATATTGTCTAATAGTATCCTGTCGTCTTTTGTATATTGACCTAGAGTGGGTGTTAACTTGGTGGGTTAGGGGTGTGGACTGTTTGAAGAGCATTGTGGCAGTTAGAGGAAGAGTGATAACAACAGCCTCTAAGGAGAGTTGGTGATGCTAATCACACTCCTGATCCGTTTAACCTTGACCAAGTGTGTTATTATCAGTAAATAGTGTGCTCTCTGGAACGGACTGTGCCATGTTTACCTCTACGCTACTCTTTAGAACACAGCTCCAGAGAAATGTGGATATAATTTGCGGTGGTGGAGGCGGCTCCAATATTTCCCTGGTAGTCTGGTGAGGCTAACGGGTGCAAGTCTCCCCAATTAACAGGAATATCTCTCAACCGCTGTCAGTCGCCCTCTTGAGTATTGGAGGGTCCAGAGTGTTCAAGGTCTAATCATTTCTCTGGTGCTCCTGCTTTCATCAAGGTTTCATTATTTAGAGGCCCTAAAGGGAGAGGAACTGGGTACGGTACCGACAAAGTTGGCTATCTCCTCAAGTGAGAGAGGATAGGGGAGAGCAATTCTAGAATTCTAAAGAAACAAGGAAGAAGAATAGGGGATTGTTATGTCAACTCAGCTTTATTCAGCACTTGTACATCCCTGTCCTGAGGAAATAGGACTTCATTAACGTTGTGATGACATGTTTACCTGATAGATTCTGAAATCAAAGCCTGGGAGAGCTGAGGCTGTAAACGCACCATTTGATGACCACAATTTTCCAAACCTGAGCAATGCAGGTTGGATAAGTTTTGAAGTCTGCCCATGCTTGATGTTTGCTCAGATGCCATTTTGGTGGTGCTAGCTGGATAGTGGATACTAGCCACTCTTTCTTCAGATCAGGAAGAGGAGATGGGAAGTTAATCTGCTTGTTCTCCAGAGTCAGTCTGAGCTGGGCAGATTGAATAATCTTTGTTTAGTATGGATCTGTTCCTAGCCAGTGGTTTAGAAGTTGAGCTGCTGTATTGATCTGATAAGCTGCCAAGGGCCTGGCTGGGGCCCTTGTGAATGAGAAGATTGAGACGGTTAGCCTGTGCCATGCCCATCTCAGCCATACCCTGAGTCCCAGTGTGGTAGAAAGAGGGCTAGCTCTACACTGTGAGCTCTTCTGATGACTCTGGAACCGATTTCAGCCAAGCTGGCCTCTTGCCCTTCTCCCTCTCTCCTGCTGGCTCTTAGTGGCTTTAGCTGTGGAGGTCTGTATAGTTACATGTTGTATCCCATGGGGGGGCTGAACGCATGGACACACACACAGACAGCTTCAGGTTGTTGCTTGGAACCGTGTTTTTCGGTGGTCTGCCCACCTCCAGTGCTACGTGACCCATGAGCTGTCAGTCGCTGCAGTGCACCGCTATGTAGCAGCTTAGTACCTCCCTGACAGCTAGCTCCAGTACTGCCACCCTCTTCCTCTTCCCTCCTGCTCAGATCTCCTCGGCTAGGGGCTTCCTGACTGAGCCTGAGGAGCAGCACTGCTGAGGCCCTTCTCAGTAATACAGCACCAGGCTGGCATACTGGTGACCTGGCTGAGTGCTAGGGAGAGACTTCCTGTCACCTACCTACAAAGTGAAGAAGGATTTTGTCTTGAAAGACATCTGAAAGGATAGTATTCAAAGAGATCCTAAATATGGAAGTTTGATAAAGTTAGGTACTTAGGGGAATTTCACAGCCGTCTCCTCTCTTGCTTTGAATGGTGATTTGAAGGTATTTTGGGAATAGATCATTTTCTTTTGATGGGAAGTTATTAGATATTTACACATTCCTCAGGCTATAGAGGAAAAGGCTGAATGAGGCAGTGGTGTGGTGTAGAGGCTACCGTAACAGTGCAGTAGAGTAGAGAGGCTGAGTGAGGCAGTGGTGTGGTGTAGAGGCTACCGTAACAGTGCAGTAGAGTAGAGAGGCTGAGTGAGGCAGTGGTGTGGTGTAGAGGCTACCGTAACAGTGCAGTAGAGTAGAGAGGCTGAGTGAGGCAGTGGTGTGGTGTAGAGGCTACCGTAACAGTGCAGTAGAGTAGTGAGGCAGTGGTGCGGTGTAGAGGCTACCGTAACAGTGCAGTAGAGTAGAGAGGCTGAGTGAGGCAGTGGTGTTGTGTAGAGGCTACCGTAACAGTGCAGTAGAGTAGAGAGGCTGAGTGAGGCATGGACCACTGGCCTGATTCAGAAGGAACTGCTGGTGTGCTATGTGCTCATTAAAGCCATGAATTACATCATCAGCTCCCTCCCTCCATCTCCTCCAGTCCTCTGCCTCTGTTCTCCTCTGAAAGGAAAGGGGGGAGGAGGGGTTACAAAGTGTGGGTTGTGATGTAATGATCCAGGATGTAGTGATTGATGCTGATGGATGGTTCTCTGGTTGCAGTGCCTGACTTCCAGGAGCAGGACATCTTCCTGTGGAGAAAGGACACGGGCTACGGGTTCCGGATCCTGGGAGGGAACGAGCCAGGAGAGCCGGTGAGTTGGAGAATTCAACCACACACTAACATCACTGCTCTGCATACGCTGCATTCTGAAAGTATTCAATACTCCTTTACTTTCTTCACATTTTGTTACGTTACAGCCTTGTTCTAAAATGGATTAAATTGTTTTTTCCCCCTCATCAGTCTACATACAATACCCCATAATGACAAAGCAAAAACAGGTTTTCATACATTTTTGCAAATTATATATAAAAAAACTGAAATATCACATTTAGATGAGTATTCAGACCCTTTACTCAGTTCTTAGGTAAGACGCTACAAGTTTGGACACATCTATATTTGGGGAGCTTCTCCCATTCTTCTCTGCAGATCCTCTCAAGCTCTGTCAGGTTGGCTGGGGAGCGATGCTGCACAGCTATTTTCAGGTCTCTCCAGAGATGTTCGATCGGGTTCAAGTCTGGGCTCTGGCAGGGCCACTCAAGGACATTCAGAGACTTGTACCGAAGCCACTCCTGCATTGTCTTGGCTGTGTGCTTAGGGTAATTGTCCTGTTGGAAGGGGAACCTTCACCCCAGTCGGAGGTCCTGAGCACTCTGGAGCAGGATTTCATCAAGGATCTCTCTGTACTTTGCTCCGTTCATCTTTCCCTTGATCCTAACTAGACTCCCAGTCCATGACGCTGAAAAACATAATGCTGCCACCACCATGCTTCACCGTAGGGATGATGTCAGGTTTCCTCCAGACGTAACGTTTGGCATTCAGGCCAAAGAGCAACCTTGGTTTCATCAGACCAGAGAATCTTGTTTCTCATGGTCTGAGAGTCTTTAGGTGCCCTTTGGCAAACTCCAAGCGGGCTGTCATGTGCCTTTTACTGAGGAGTGGCTTCCGTCTGGCCACTCTACCATAAAGGCCTGATTGGTGGAGTGTTGCAGAGATGGTTGTCATTCTGGAAGGTTCTACTATCTCCACAGAGGAACTCTGAAGTTCTTTCAGAGTGACCATCGGGTTCTTTGTCAACTCCCTGACCAAGACCCTTCTCCCCCGATTGCTCAGTTTGGCCGGGCGGCCAGCTCTAGGAAGAGTCTTGGTTTTTCCAAACTTCTTCCATTTAAGAATGATGGAGGCCACTGTGTTCTTGGGGACTTTCAATGCTGAATAAAATTTTTAGTACACTTCCTGAGATCTGTGCCTCGAAGCTCTACAGACAGTTCCTTCGACCTCGTGGCTTGGTTTTTGTTCTGACATGCACTGTCAACTGTGGGACCTTATATAGACAGGTGTGTGCTTTTCCAAATCATGTCCAATCAATTGAATTTAACACAGGTGGACTCCAGTCAAGTTGTAGAAACACCTCAAGGATGATCAATAGAAACAGGAGGCACCTGAGCTCAATTTCGGGTGTCATAACAAAGGGTCTAAATACTTGTGTAAAGTTTATTTTTTTTAATATATATATAATTTTGCAAACATTTCTAAAAACCTGTTTTCGCTTTTTCATCTTGGGAGTATTGTGAGTAGATTGATGAGGGGGAAAAATAATGTAATCCATTTCAGAATAAGGCTGTAACGTAACAAAATGTGGAAAATGGGAAGTGCTCTGAACACTTTCCGAATGTACTGTATATCTATACTCTCTCAATAGGTATTTTAAATTCAGTTGAAAAATAATACACCTTTCAACAGATTCTAAATACCCAGTTATTAGTCTTGGACATTTATTATGAGACTTCTCAGTTTGTTATTACAAATATTTAGTATAGAGTTGTATATATTTTTAGCGTCTTTGTGTGCCATATTTGACTGTTTAATTGATGGTTGTAAACTCCTCTGTTGGAGCCAGATGAATCAACTACAGCAGCAGTGTCAGTCTGCGTGTGGTGGTGGTTGAGGTCTCAGCTCGGTTCTGTTGCTCCACTTGCTCTTTCATCTCCTTGCTGCAGCCTCAATCAGAGAGAAGAATATCTATCCCCGACACTTTATTCCCCTTTTAAAGAGGCCAAGTTGTTTGTTCTTGTGAGCTGGTCTGTACAGCTTTTGAAGAAGGAAAATAATGACACACAAGAGATTTAGACCAGGCTGTGTGCAGCCAAGCGGCGAAAGAGAAGAGGAGACGTACTAGCCAGCTTTCTAGCTGGACCCGGGGTGTTAGTGCTGCCGGAAAGTGTTGTTCTAAAATGATCTTACCTAAGAGGTAGAATATTCTTCAACAAACTTTATCTCATGCTGATGTTCTGTCACGGCGTGCTGTTGATTGATCAACAACCTCTTCTGTCCTCCAACCTCTTCTGTCCTCCAACCTCTTCTGTCCTCCAACCTCTTCTGTCCTCCAACCTCTTCTGTCCTCCAACCTCTTCTGTCCTCCAACCTCTTCTGTCCTCCAACCTCTTCTGTCCTCCAACCTCTTCTGTCATCCAACCTCTTCTGTCCTCCAACCTCTTCTGTCCACTCCTTTTCTTTCATTTTCTCCCCTCCTCCCGCCGCCTCTTTTCCTCCCCCTATCCTCCCCCTATCCTCCCCCTCCCCTCCCCCTCCCCTCTCCTCCCCCTATCCTCCCCTATCCTCCCCCTATCCTCCCCCTCCCCTCCCCCTCCCCTCTCCTCCCCCTCTCCTCCCCCTATCCTCCCCCTATCCTCCCCTATCCTCCCCCTCTCCTCCCCCTATCCTCCCCCTATCCTCCCCTATCCTCCCCTCTCCTCCCCCTCTCCTCCCCCTATCCTCCCCCTATCCTCCCCTATCCTCCCCCTCTCCTCCCCCTATCCTCCCCCTATCCTCCCCTATCCTCCCCCTATCCTCCCCCTCCCCTCCCCCTCCCCTCTCCTCATCCTCCCCCTATCCTCCCCTATCCTCCCCCTATCCTCCCCCTCCCCTCCCCTCTCCTCCCCCTCTCCTCCCCCTATCCTCCCCCCTCCTCCCCCTATCCTCCCTCTATCCTCCCCCTCCCCCTCTCCTCCCCTCTCCTCTCCCTCTCCCCAGATCTACATAGGGCACATAGTGAAGTACGGGGCGGCGGATGAGGACGGGCGCCTGCGTTCGGGGGATGAGCTCATCTGTGTGGATGGCACGGCGGTGGTGGGGAAGTCTCACCAGCTGGTGGTACAGCTGATGCAGCAGGCCGCCAAGCAGGGCCACGTCAACCTCACCGTGCGACGGAAGACCGGCTACGGCGGTAAGGGAACACAGCAGCTAGTTAAACATGGACACTAAGTTTAACTTAGATACTCTTATCCAGAGTGAACGCATTCAAATAACAGCTACATGAAATGAGCATCAGAAGTTATTTGTGTGACCTTGTCTTTCAACAGCAAGAGATGGAGAGAAATCTGTGGTAGCAGTGTTGGCTTTAATCAGACACTGTAATTTGATAGGTTGTCTGCCAGTCATTTTACCGGTAATTCTGTCTTCTCTGCACATTGCTTAATGATCATGGTAGAATCTTATGTAGAACAGAATTCGATAATCTGTCTCAGAATGTTCCTATTTCAAATATAGCAGATGAGCAGCAGTCTGAGCAGCAGTCTATGCAGTAGTACAATCAACAGCAGTCTATGCAGAAACATCAGAGCAATCCACTGCTCCAGGCTCCATGTTTTCTTTTCCATCAGAGCAGTGAAGGGCCCGAGGACAGGGCTGCTATTTGAAGGGTCGCCCCGCTGCTCTTCAAAAGTCCATGGCTGTGTGGGGAAACATTTATCAGAGGCCCTGAACGCGCTCAGCCTGGCTCTGCCCTTCAGCAGGATAAATAAAGTTCCTTAAACGTGATGAAGAGGGTCCCAACCTTCCCCCGCTCCCGCCACGCTCCAGCCTGCCTGCCAGCCACTGATGAGAGGGTGCAGACCGAGAGCATGATGGTTGTCAGAGGGATGAAGCCTCAATGCCAGGAAACCTTCCGTTGTGATGCAATCCATATCTTTAGATGTTTTTGGGAGGAATAGATGAAAGTGTGGCTGTTAGAGCAGCTTGCTCCCTGTAGACCTGCTTCCTGCTACCAGTGTGATCATTACGCCAGGCTGAGTGGGTAGAGAGGAGCACCGGTGTCAATGTTGATTAGCCAAATATTTTATTTAGTGTTATGAGCTGTGTGCTATTGCTGTAAAGTACCTGTGTCAATTCCTCCTCAGGGTCTAAAGGGGAGGGCGAGGTGCCCCCGTCCCCAGCCTCGTCCCACCACAGCAGCACACAGGCTCCCTCCCTGACAGAGGAGAAGCGGACCCCCCAGGGCAGCCAGAACTCCCTCAACACAGTCAGCTCCGGCAGTGGCTCCACCAGTGGCATCGGCAGTGGGGGTGGTGGGGGCTCGGGTAGCACCGTGGTCAACACTGCCCTGCAGCCCTACGATGTGGAGATCCGCCGCGGGGAGAACGAGGGCTTCGGATTTGTGATTGTCTCTTCTGTGTCCCGACCCGAGTCTGGCACCACCTTTGGTAACATCCGTCTTCTCTAACTTTCTGTACTTAAATATAGGTACAGTAGCACATATGCATGTACTGTATACACACACACACACACACACACACACACAAGGTTCCTCTCAATATACAGTAGAACATATCTTTTTTGTAACTAATCACTCTTTGACTACTGGGAACTGTCCCTCTACTTCTATGCAAATGAGTTTGTTAATAGCCCATATTTCTGGTGAATAGCTTTCATCCTCATTCTTCCATCTTCTAGCGAGTGGTGTTCCTCTTCTATTGTCTTTCATTTTGTCAAGCAGAGACACTGAAACCCAGCCCAAAGAACTGGAATATTTATACTGTCTTTCATAATTGATCACAAGTAAGAGCATGTTGCATAATATCCTGTATAATTCAGATGCTCTTACTTAAATGGCTCCGATGAGCTGATTGCAGCAGTTCTAATGATTAGTTAATAAGGGGAAGAGTGTTGTGATATTGTAAGTGGGATCATTTGTAGATGGATAGACCCTCTCCCACTGTCCTCCCGCTCTGCTTGTCCCTCAGCATGCCCCGTTGTCTGCTCTGGTGTCTTTTGCTGTGGTGTGTATTCTGCCTGTAACTGCAACAGAGAGATCTCGCTGCCACGCTCCGTACCTACCTGACCAGTCCCCAGGGTGTCTCTCTGTGTTGGGTGTGCTGAAACACTGCTTAACGTAACTCTCGCTGGGCGTCAAACGATCAGGCAAAGCACATCTTCATGTACTGAAGTGGAAGGCGTTGGCAAGTTTGTACCATTTTGTTTATCTTCCAGGCTTCATATCAAAGAGGAGCACATTGGTTATTGATCAATAGTGTAGAGACATTACATTTGATCTGTATGGATCCCAATTACTCTGACACCGATATATCTATCCATCCTCTCGTTAAACCAACAGATCCTTCTGCGGTGAAACCAACAAAGCTTCTAGTTTGTTCAGAACTCAATGAGTTCAGCTCCACAGATTTGTTCTTGACTGGAGTTGCTGACAGCAGAGGGAGGAAACAGACTTGATTTAGTCTTTGTAGTTCCATGAATGAAGAAGAGGAAGAGAGATGGAGATGGAGATATGTGTTATATTTCTCTGTAATGATCGAGAGGCATTCTCTAGTAGGGTAGAAGCCTTTGTGCCGCTGAGGATTGTGGGTAGGAGAAGACCCGAGGGCCCTTGGCAGAGAAGTTGTCTGTGTTGTCTGTACGTTTGTAATCTAGGCTGCAGCTGCAGGTGTCTGTCTCATCAGAGCTGAAGGTTGACATAGTTTCCTCATTATTAGGTTTCAGCTGTACAAGGGATGTCAGGAGAGATTCACTAATGCAAATAGAAGACCGTGTCCTTTGGAGCAGCACTAGTACATACTGTTGACAGAGAGAGATGGTCAGTGACACCTTGAGTATTTAGTATGGAGTCCTAATTCATTTGAATGCAGTACATATAGACTATGTAAAGGCATTTTTCATTCAACATTCCCTCTCACTTGACCAATGCTTTCCACTTCTCACGGGCAGATTCAGGCACAGTCTGTTGGCACTTGGCCTCGTGGCTTTGGTGAATTAACCCTTAACCTTCTGTCTTCCTTTCTCTCTCTTCTCCTCTTCTTCCTCTGTCCCTATTTCTTCTTATTCTCTCTCTCTCTCTCTCTCTCTCTCTCTCTCTCTCTCTCTCTCTCTCTCTTTTCAAACAATACCCCCACCACCAACAATGTCACATCACACACACTATGAATCACACAAACGCAAAAAGCTGGAAATGCATGTGTGGCCATGCCCCACAAAATAGGTCGTATTATTGAGGGGAGCCCTGCGGACCGCTGTGGGAAGCTGAAGGTGGGAGACCGTATCCTGGCCGTCAACGGCTGCTCCATCACCAACAAGTCCCACTCGGACATCGTCAACCTGATCAAGGAGGCCGGGAACACGGTCACGCTAAGGATCATTCCCGGAGACGGTAAGACAGAACCCTGTTTCTGGAGAGCCTGTATGTTTTCTTTTCAACCCTAATCTAGAACAACTAGTTGTACTAATTAGCTGGTTGGTTATAATTGGGGTTGGGGTGACAATCTACAGGAGGGTTACAGTAGCTCTCCAGGAACAGGGTTGGGAAGATCTAGACCTAAGACTGTAGATTTCAGCAGCTGGGATCAACCTGCGTCATAGGAATATTTGTGCATTGCATCAGTTAATGTACAGTATACACCTTTTGCTAGAAGAAAGCCTATCTCAGTACATCACCGTCACAGTGTATTACATTTCCAGTGTTCTAGTTAGTCTGATCACCCCCGCGATGTTGACAGAGCTGCTTCTCTTGGATGGGAGGGAACTTTCTAGTGCAGTCGTGCATTTCACATTCTCCTGAAACATTCTAGAGTAATTCAGCTGTCAGAGGCTGTAACGGTGTGTGCGTTTGCGTCTTACTTGGGGCTAAGAGCTCTTGTTACACTGCACTGACAGATCACCCTGGCATGCTGTTTGATTAAGTGAGAGATGCAGGGAGAACGCCAGTGTAAACACTAGTCTTTGTCAACCTGCATGTTGGCGAAATTGTCCATGTTGCTGCTGTTTGGGCTGTTTTTACAGATGAAAGCCTTTTTCTGAAGAGACATGATGATACTGAGCCACAATTGTTTTGAGAAAGTGAGAAAGTATGGGAAGGGGGTGGGGAGGGAGGAAGGGAAAGCACAATGGAAAGAGGAAAGTGGGAGAGAAGGAGTACGGGATGAGAGATGCAGAGATTGAGGGAGGAAAAGAGAGGGAGGGAGTGTGTGAGGATGGAACCTCGGCTGCAGGCAGTTGACACCAGGGGTTGGAACCAAAATGATTTATCAATCGTTTCGTTCTGAACCGAACCACATATTTTGTTGTTCTGTTCCACTGTTCTGACCAGGAAAATAAAGTTCTGAACCAGTTCAACCCCAAAAAAGTACTGGTTTACATCGTTCCTTTTTTATCCTGTGATATCAACAGTTTACACTGAGCTCATTAAATTACTTTACCAATCAGTGTGGATAGATCAGGTAAGCTAGTTGTTTACATGAGTAATGGACAGACAAGTGTAGCCTATGGCACAAGATATGACTGAAATTGTAAGGCCGGGGAGAGAGCGAGAGAGGGTTGAGGAGCAGAAATCAATCGCTGGGCATCTTGTTATGACATGCATTATCTGAATTAGATCCACAGAGTTCTACCTAGGAGCGGCTTCCATGAAGGAACTTTGAGTATTCTTTGAGCTAGCTAACTAACAAGCTTGAGCTAGTAAGTGAACATGCTTGTGTGTGCAGAGCAGCATCAGAATTAAAAACACATTTGACCTTTTTTTGTAGTTAATAAATCCAATGTTAAACTTGATAACTAGGCCTATAGTATCCTAAACAAGCATTGAAAAGTGATTCCATTCTTCTGTAGCTAAGAAAAAATATTTCCAACCCCTGGTTGACACCGGCCTAGATTGGAGTTAAGCCAATGGGATCCAAGAGGACTAGTGTGGGAGTGATGGATATATGAAACTGGAGTTGAGCACAGCCGGTGGGGCTGGGATTAGTCTAGGGGTAGTTATTAGAAACAAATGAGGGGGGGGTGTTTGGAATGAGGAGAAGGTGGTGCGGTTATTATGTGTTTATTTAAGGGTTACGGTCAAGCATGGGTCATTGATTACACAAATGATGCCATGTGATTAGATGAAAGCCATGAGTATAGCACTTCCTCCGGTCCAGGCTTCCGTATATCCCTGTTTGAATACATTCTATATAGAAAATGTAATGGCCCTGCTACTCTATAGCTATCAGTGTTCCGGCATCAGCCAACCGTCAGCCGTTGAGGAAATGCTTCCTTTGAAATCAATGAAAGCTGTTTCACTGCCCGTGTTACGCTCGGGTTGCGTCACTTCCAATGGCAGCGTCCATGCTCAAGAATCGGCGAGATTCAATTCTTGATGGCTGTCGCGGTCGTTCGCTCTATCTTGTGAATAGAAATAATGAGAAATAAAGTTCATTTTGGTTGCATATGGCCTCGACTATACACAACTGGTTATTTCACTAAGATTTATGAAGTCAAGAAGCTACTACTGCTAGCTAGCTAGCTACATTAAATAGCTAGGTTCACAATGTAAACAAAAGCAACTTGTGTAATTAGAGGATCATTAAGTAAAACGACTAGCTGCAATTTAATGAGTACTTGTGAAAAACTGGACCAAAGCTATTGGACTTACGCATAATGAATGAATATGGTACTGTACAATAGAGGGAAATAGAATGAAGACGCTCTCAAAACTACACGCTCTGTGTAGCAGGTAGAACGTCACATTTACACAACGCTGATGGCAAAGCAACGCAATGCTTATTGTGGAGCTGAAGTGTTGGCTTATGAAGGGTAGTGCAGCTGCTCTTGGTAAATTTTTCTCCCTTTTGTATTTTGCATGGTTCAGTCTTCGGGCCCCTGACTCTCCTGCTCTCTTTCTCTCTCCTTCTCGCTCCCTCTCTCGCTCTCTCTCTCTCATCAGAGTCCTCTAATGCATCACTGCTGACCAACGCTGAGAAGATCGCCACTATAACAACTACTCACACAGCCCAACAACAGGCTACACCTGAGCCCAGGTGCGAGGGATTCTGTGATACATGCTAAGCAATTAGGTCCTACATACATGTATGCCTATTAGCAAAGATGTTTTACCAATATTTTGTCATCTTTCTCATTCCAGAAACAACACCAAACCAAAACAGGAGTCCTCTTTTGAGTTCAAATCCCCCCAGGCCCCTCCTCCCCCTGCCCCAACAACACAACCTCCAGCCCAGGTAAGGATCTGTCCAGCGTTGCCAAGGCCCACCTGTCTCCAACTGGCAAGCCTGCAGGCCGAATTTGTATTATTATTATTATTAATTCGACATGTGACTGTAAAAACACCAGGAAATCATGATTTTAACCACCTTGCGGTCAATTTGCAGTCTACAAATTATTCATACTTATGTTCCAGCCCCCCGACCATCCCCTCAAGTACAAAATCGGCCTGTGGCTGAATCTAGTTGACGATCCCTGCCCTACAGCAATGTGTTCCCTCTAATTGTTTGTCACACTAGGGAGATGCTTTATTCTGATATCATATTGATTAGTTCATGAACAGAGCAGGGAGGGAGGGTGTTGAGTCTGTGTCCTTGGCAGTGCCCTTGTAGTGTCTGTGGCTCTGTGTGCCCTCTCTGCCTGCCTCAAACCACCCCATAGTCCAATCCATCTATTATTCATTTCACCCACCACCACTCTCGAACTCCGATCAAATAGGTGTGACTTTCCTTAAGGTGCCATTCGTTCCCACACTGAAATACGAGCCATCCGCAAGACAGACGCACACTGGCAAGTCTAGCCACCGCTGAATCACCAGTCTGACATTGCCGTGTGTATGTGTGTGTGTTTTTTCCTCAGGATGCTGGCTTCTACTCGGTGGACCTGGAGAGAGAGAACAAAGGTTTTGGGTTCAGCCTGAGAGGAGGTCATGAGTACAACATGGACCTGTATGTGCTGAGATTAGCCGAGGATGGAGCAGCTGTACGCAATGGCAAGATGAAGGTATGTATGACCCCCATAGAAATCTAAAGTTGATGCATCATATTTATTCCACTCATGTAATGCTGAACACCTAATACAAAATGAAAACACAAGTTTACCATTCCGCTGAGTCCTACATGGTTAATTGATTTCCTTTATTATTTGTGAGTATGTGATGTATGTAAATAACATTGTATGTTAGCAAGGGCATCTGTCAGGGAGGTGTGTGTGTCACTGTTCTGAGCAGGGCTTGTTAGATGAGGTATGAATAGGCCCAGGTTCTGTGAGGCGGAGAGAGGTGTCAGTAGGAGACCCAGTTCTGTACAAGTGGAATTCCCCCGACGGAGAGAACACTGACAGATAACTTGAGGCGCAGAGGGAAGAAAAGAGAATTAGAACAGCATTCTCCCTCTTTCTGTCTCTGCCTGCATGAGGCAAACCTACAGTTCTTTGACACAATTTATTTTCCTTTTGTACCATTGTGGATTTATAGAAAGTATGCCTTCACAGCAGTCAGAGTAGTTGTTCTTTACGTTTTAACTATACTCTAACCTTTCTCCCTCTGGCACTTCTTATGTTCCCCGCTGTTGCCTTTTTCATACGTTTTGTTAACTCCTGCCTTTTTCCCTCCCCTGTTCACCCCCTCTGCCCTTCTCTCCTCCTCCCCTTGTCCCTTTCCTCCCGTGTTCACCCCCTCTGCCCTTCTCTCCTCCTCCCCTTGTCCCTTTCCTCCCCTGTTCACCCCCTCTGCCCTTCTCTCCTCCTCCCCTTGTCCCTTTCCTCCCCTGTTCACCCCCTCTGCCCTTCTCTCCTCCTCCCCTTGTCCCTTTCCTCCCCTGTTCACCCCCTCTGCCCTTCTCTCCTCCTCCCCTTGTCCCTTTCCTCCCCTGTTCACCCCCTCTGCCCTTCTCTCCTCCTCCCCTTGTCCCTTTCCTCCCCTGTTCACCCCCTCTACCCTTCTCTCCTCCTCCCCTTGTCCCTTTCCTCCCCTGTTCACCCCCTCTGCCCTTCTCTCCTCCTCCGCTTGTCCCTTTCCTCCCCTGTTCACCCCCTCTACCCTTCTCTCCTCCTCCCCTTGTCCCTTTCCTCCCCTGTTCACCCCCTCTGCCCTTCTCTCCTCCTCCCCTTGTCCCTTTCCTCCCCTGTTCACCCCCTCTACCCTTCTCTCCTCCTCCCCTTGTCCCTTTCCTCCCCTGTTCACCCCCTCTGCCCTTCTCTCCTCCTCCCCTTGTCCCTTTCCTCCCCTGTTCACCCCCTCTGCCCTTCTCTCCTCCTCCCCTTGTCCCTTTCCTCCCGATGCTCACCCCTCTGTCCTAAACACTCTGTCCCCATCCATGTCTCACCCCACTACCTTCCACTCTTCTCCTCGCCCTCCTCCAATGTCTCCCTCTCTCCTTCAGGTGGGAGATGAGATCTTGGAGATAAACGGTGAGAGCACCAAGGGCATGAAGCACGCCCGCGCCATCGAACTGATTAAAAACGGCGGTCGCCGCGCCCGCCTAGTCCTCAAACGGGGCGACGGCTCGGTGCCTGAATATGGTGGGTCAATCTACGAAAACATTCCCTTTTCCCCCGTCTTCACCCCCTGAGCGCACACACACACACTCCCCGTGGGGGAGGGGCGGGTTAGGTATACGAGAGGACGCCTGTCTCCTCTCCTGTCCTGCTATGTCCTGTGCTGTGCTCTGGGCCTTCCACTGACTTTCACTGTCCACTGGGTGTGTCTGGTTTTGCTCCCTTTGGGTCTGGGTCAACCGCTGTCACCTTTTAACCTTCTGCTGTGTGTCACTGAGCGGGGCTCGGCTTGGGGAGCAGGGCTTTCTGGGACGCCCCAAGGATGATAGTGGTATATGTAACCCCTTGGGAAAAAGAGGGTCACATGGAAAGAAAAACAATGAAAGAACTTTGAGGAGAGAAAAAAAATCTAAAAAGATGAGTGTTTCTAAATGTGGATATACAGTATGTTTATTGAGTCCTTGCTGAAGTATATTTTTAGTGTAAAAAAAGAAAAAGAACTTGATCTATTGCATCCCGTGTTAAACTGGGAAATGCTCTCTGTTTGGATTGCATCTCCAAGCTTTAATATGGCGTAATGAACATATTTATGGTATTTATTGAAGGTGAATGTAAGCTACTGAGTTTAGGACTTCAGTCGAGACTGTCTTGAAATGAGAGCATTCTAATACTTTCTACCATTTCATCGGGAAATTCACATTACTTTGTTTGACATATTCACAAATCCATGGACTTATTCTCACCTACTGTGTAACTGTCATTGGAAAACTGTGATTCTGGAGACTCATTCCTCATTCCTGACAATTCAACTCAATTCAGCTCCACCTCTACAGACATTTTTGTAACTAAAAAAAAGAAACATTTTTACAAGTATTTTTGTTCATGTACAGAGCCATGAATCAACCCACATGTTCATCTCGAAAGTATATTGCTGCATGAAGTTGTCGAAGTTTAAATCCAAATGTTTATTTTATTTTTGTCAATTTTCCATAATATTTATGGTATATTTCATTTTAATTGTAGTGATCTGTTAATTGATAGTCACAATTCATCTTATAGCATTTTTGATTTTGGAAAATGTTGTCCTTTTATTCATATATTTTGTTGCTCTGAGGATATGCTGTCTTTCCTGCACCAATAAGACATCTCTGTGAGGTTGTATATTATACTTGTTTTCTTCTACTTTTAGTTTCCACTCTGTCATTTATTTTCTGTTGGCAATGTAAACGGCTTCATATACTGTGTCGTGTGTGCATCTCGCTGTCACTATGGGGTTGGTGTCACGTGTGTGTGTGTGTGCTCGGTTCCAGAACTTTTCACTCAAGGATGGGGTTATTTCCTGGACTGTCTCTTTCTCTGAATGATTAAATGTTCAAATAAACACCTTTTCCATTGAAAAATAAACAGACAATAATTCTGATTTCTTCTGCCTAATGTTTTAGTAATCTAAACCCTTTGCCTCTTTCTCTTTGTCTCTTTTTTTATCTACCTTTCCTTTTGTTTCGCTGGGCTCTTCCTTCCTTCAGAGATGGTTGCTCCCCATCTCACCGCATGTATGAGATCCTCTAATGACAAGCTGGGAGATCCTAGTTCCTACCAAAATCAGACCATGGTTTGTAGCTGTCCTCTCCATCTCTCTCCTCCGGTCTCGCTCTCTCTCTTTCTCTCTCTCTCTCGCTGTGTGCTGTGGCCTCAACTCACCCGTACCGTGCCTCTGCTCTCCATGCATAAGAATCCATTCACCCAGAATGCATTGCCAATACCGCCGCCGCTGTTGTCATGCTGACCAGTAGGAATGGATTCATACATCCCACCTTTCTCATTCAACCTCTGGGCATGGCGTGTTCACTGCTGACATGGCGTCTCCAACGCATCCGTTAGATTCATGTCACGTTGGTTTGGTGATAGTGGTTGTGGGATATTGGTCAAGTTTTTTGTCTTTTCTAGACATTTACTCAACCAATCAATCCCTCCTCTACTGCTGTTTCTCTCTTCTCTTCAAGCTATTTACTATTTAGTTGTCTAGTTAGTATCTGTGCTTAGTCCTTTAATGACCGTAGCATTGGAGATAAAACTAGATCCAAGTAGAGTTACTAAGACTTTTAGAAGCTGTCTTGTGGCACTTTGATTACCCTCCATGTGGTTTATTCAAAGATCGGGTGAGGTGGTTAGAGTCCGGTAAGAACCAATAGCACTGCAGTCATGTAATGACGATCAATAGTCTCTTATCTCCTTGATTAGTCCCTAAAACCGTTCCGTACACCTCCTTTATCCAGGGTGCTGAGCCAACTCCCTGCATTCTTTATGGAGTCCAATCTGTGAAACTAATTTACAACCACAATGTTGTTCCGAAACCAATCACGCTCATACATTATTTACATCATTACTCAATTCAAAAACTCATCTTGGTTTTGTTAGCTGCATTAAATATTGATCTCACATCGAAGGCATCGCCTGAGCATGAACGAGTGATGTCAAACTATCTCAATCAGCATCAACACCATGCAGCGCGCAGCATTTTAACCAACCGTTGGTCCCCTTCAGCTCATTTAAGCCGGACTGTTCCACCAGTCCTCGTATAGTACGTTGCTGCTTTTGGCTCATACATAGCAATACTAATAACTCACCATCAGCTGTGGCTGTGCATCCAAATGGAGAATTGATGTAGCCGTGTTTGTTTGCTGATATTAACATTAGAATTGGCAGTGTTACAAATAATGTTAGCAGCCTGGTTATTGGTCACACTAGTTGATCTAGTCTAGTCAGGGAGTCTGTGAGAGCAATGTGTTTCATCCAGAAACCTGTGTTGTATGTCATGTTCTATTCCAGACCCCAGCATCGACGGTGCCGGCCCAGCCGCAGGGGTACAAAACGCTTCGGAAGTGAGCACCCTGCCCTACAACAACGCACCATCGGACACGAACGCACCAGTCCCTCACAAACCATCACGGAGCAAGAACAAGAAGGGCCACCACCATTCCAAACACCGATCCCCGGAAAAGAAGAGCCAGGGAGGGGCGTCTGGGGAGACAAGGGCCTCCAAGCAGTCCAAGAAAAAAGTTGACAGGAGCCAGAGGTCTGGCGGGGATACCCACGGCACTCACCACCGAGGACACCACTCCCCGAATAAGGGCCGTAGCCGGGCCCGCAGTGCAGAGAACACCCTAGACAGTAGACACAGCCAAGAGCACCACAACACCCACCGCTCTCCCTACAGGTCCACTCACCGCAATCGGTCCCCCTATGGCCACCGGTCCCCCTACCGCTCCCCCCACCGCTCACACCACCACTCCCCCACCCGCTACCGCCGTACCCAATCCTCAGACCCCTACCGGCAGCCCTCCCTAGACAGACAGCGACACAGAGAGCCAGAGAGGCCCAACGGGGAGAAGGCACCAGTGCTGAGGAAGCCTCCTGGCCCTGTGCCCAGCCCCTTCCTGGATGAGAGCCTCCTACAGGAGCCCCCAGCCCTGGACCAGCTCAACAGGGAGGTCACGCGACTGAGGGAGTCCAGAGAGGAGCACCTGTTTGGGGAGGACAGCCTTCTGCTGACGGCCTCCAACCTGGAGCGTGACTACAGAGGAGACAGCCTGTTATCTGCTGCTGCCCGTGGCCAGAGAGGGGAGATCCTTCCCAGGGTCCACACCCCTGAGTCAGACAGCGCCTACAAGAGGTACAGCTCACTGCTAAGGGGCCGCTCGCCTGAGAGGGTGGAGAGAGAGCCGCGCTCCCCAGACCCCCACCATAGAGCCCGTAGCCTGGGCCAAGACATTTCACCTGTCAGAAGCTTCAGAGAACCGGAGGAGGAGGAAGAGGCAGCACCCAGACTGAAAGAGTATTACAGCACACTTAAGTCTAATGCCAGCCGTGCTTCCAAAGCTCTCCCGAAGCCCAAGCGGAAGGCCCATAAAGATGGCACCAAAGACCTGAGCATCTGATGGGTCATCTGCTGTAACACAACCAGCCTTCCCTCCAACCTCCCCACAGCAACACAGTTCCCCCTCACCACTCAGCTCTACTCTTCACACAGCAGAACACACCTGGACCTTGGATGAACCAAATGTATTGATTATATGACATTCCTGCTTTCCTACTAGACAGTGATTCCAAAACCTATCAACTTTTTCTGTTTGTTGGATTTTTTGGGGGGTCGTTAGTTGGTTAAGCATTGTATATTTATCAGAATTTTGCAGAAAATGTAAAACCGAAAAAAAACAATGATGTGCCTAACAGTTATTTTAATGAGTGTATTTTTCTTTTGTCTTTGTTTGATATGAGATGAGTGTTTTCTCAGCCGAAAGTGGTATGTACTTTTCCACTGAGCCCAAGGAGGTAGGCATTACACAGCCCCAGTGACTGGTGCCACTGACACAGATGCTGTGCATGTCTTTACGGTTTCAATGTCTTCTCTTTTCTTTCTCTCCCCCAGTGCCACTGTTTTTAGACATTTGACCAGACTATAGCACAAGCCTGCATTTGTTTGTATATTTTTGGACAGTGTGCAGTATGTGTAAATTCAGAGGTGATCATTTTAAACAAATGAAGGGGAGGATAAAGTTGAACTATGATGATGATGATGATGTTAAAATTAAAATAATATATCAAACATATCTTCTGTTTTTGGTATTATTGTATTAGAATGAATCAGTGGAAATGTGGAACATTTAGATGCGAGTCTTGCGTCTTATAACTACTTCAAGACTTTACCAATATGTAATGTGGCTGATATCCCAAGAGATGACCAAATGGTAGAGTAATAATATAATACGTCAAAGCAAAGTCAAGCGTTGTTAATTTGGATCTGTCTGTTTTATAAACCAGTGTGCTTCTTTGCTCTCTGTTCTTCAAATGAGAGAGGAAGAAAGCTGTGTCCTCAGATGTCAAGACGATGACAGGAGCCAGTGGATGGGGACACCAAGGTCATGTTCTCATACTCCCAGACCACAGACAGAAAGTGATGCAGACAGAGGCCACTCAGAGGTTTTCCTTTAATGAACCTATCAGCTGTCAGCTTCAGGGCGGGCAGGTAGACGATGGAATGATGTTAGATAGATAGAACTTATTGAAAACGTGTTCATGGCCTGGTGCATAAAGTTGTCTCATAATGAAAACGTCTATTTTGAAGATGTGCTTAGATAAGCCTTAGAATATTGGCTGAATTGCAAATCATTTCAGTCAATTATCCTTTTACTTTTTAATAACTAGGCTTAATCTGTGTCTGTTTAACTACATGGCAAGATACATTTAAGGAACATGCCAGTTTCTTATATGATTTCTTTAAACCTTATTTTTAATAACCTGTAAAAAATATTGTCACTGATGCTTAAAAAGCATATCTATGTACCATGACAGTATTCAATCAGATAATTGCACCCACACAGCATCTGTCATTAACCACTATTAATACAATCTTTTTTGCCAATTTGTGCATATTTGGATATTTAGAGTTCATATAATATTCACAACATTGTTTAAATTTAAGGATATTCAATTGCCTGCTTAGCCTGAAGGCACTTAGAGATTTGGTTACGGAAATATTATAATGAGTGTGTAGTGAATTTGTGATGAAAGGCCTCCAGCTAGTCCTGTAAACCTGTTTATTGGGACACACATTCACACCAGTGGGCTCCAGATAGAATGTCCAACTGTTGAAGTTGAGTTGTGGAATGTCTCTGTGCGGACAACAGTATTCTCTAATATTAACGATGTCATCAGTGTGTGAAGTTCCTGCAGCTTCTGAAGGTCTCCTCTCATTAGTAAATAGGGCTTTACTGCATGTTAACACCACTGATCAATGTTTAAAGATTCAATTCATGTTTTTGTCAAGCCAAATATAACGATCTGTCTAGGTTGATGGTGACATGATGAGTCGACCAACCAAAACATGGTACTTTACTGTTTCCCATTTATACAAAAATGGAAATAAAATCTTGGTAAACGGGGCCTAGCAAATCAAACTGAATTTGTCACATGCGTCGAATACAAGTGTAGACCTTACCGTGAAATGCTTACTTACAAGCCCTTAACCAACCGCGCAGTTCGAGAAGTGTTAAGAAAATATTTACCAAATATACTAAAGTAACAAAAAATAATACAAATTAACACAATACATTAACAAGAACGAGGCTACAGTTGAAGTCGGAAGTTTACATACACTTAGGTTGGAGTCATTAAAACTCGTTTTTCAACCACTCTACAAATTTCTTGTTAACAAAATGTCGTTTTGGCAAGTCGGTTAGGACATCTACTTTGTGCATGACACAAGTAATTTTTCCAACAATTGTTTACAGACAGATTATTTCACTTCTAATTAACTTTGTCACAATTCCAGTGGGTCAGAAGATTACATACACTAAGTTGACTGTGCCTTTAAACAGCTTGGAAAATTATGTCATGGCTTTAGAAGCTTCTGATAGGCTAATTGACATAATTTGAGTCAATTGGAAGTGTACCTGTGGATGTATTTCAAGACCTACCTTCAAACTCAGTGCCTCTTTGCTTGACATCATGGGAAAATCAAAAGAAATCAGCCAAGAACTCAGAAAAAAAATGGTAGACCTCCACAAGTCTGGTTCATTCATGGGAGCAATTTCCAAACGCCTGAAGGTACCACGTTCATCTGTACAAACAATAGTACGCAAGTACAAACACCATGGGACCACGCAGCCGTCATACCGCTCAAGAAGGAGACGCGGTCAGTCTCCTAGAGATGAACGTACTTTGGTACGAAAAATGCAAATCAATCCCAGAATAACAGCTAAGAACCGTGTGAAGATGCTGGAGGAAACGGGTACAAAAGTATCTATATCCACAGTAAAACGAGTCCTATATCGGCATAACCTGAAAGGCTGCTCAGCAAGGAAGAAGCCACTACTCCAGAACCGCCATAAAAAAGCCAGACTACGGTTTGCAACTGCACATGGGGACAAAGATCATACTTTTTGGAGAAATATCCTCTGGTCTGATGAAACAAAAATAGAACTGTTTGGCCATAATGACCATTGTTATGTTTGGAGGAAAAAGGGGGATGCTTGCAAGCCGAAGAACACCATCACAACAGTGAAGCATGGAGGTGGCAGCATCATGTTGTGGGGGTGCTTTGTTGCAGGACGGACTGGTGCACTTCACAAAATAGACTGCATCATGAGGCTGGAAAATTAGGTGGATATATTGATGCAACATTTCAAGACATCAGCCAGGAAGTTAAGTCTTGGTTGCAAATGGGTCTTCTAAATGGACAATGACCCCAAGCATGCTTCCAAAGTTGTGGCAAAACGGCTTAAGGACAACAAAGTCAAGGTATTGGAGTGGCCATCACAATGCCCTGACCTCAATCATATAGAAAATTTGTGGGCAGAACTGAAAAGGCGTGCGCGAGCAAGGAGGCCTACAAACCTGACTCCGTTACACCAGCTCTGTCAGGAGGAATGGGCCAAAATTCACCCAACTTATTGTGGGAAGCTTGTGGAAGGCTACCTGAAACGTTTAACCCAAGTTAGACAGTTTAAAGGCAATGCTACCAAATACTAATTGAGTGTATGTAAACTTCTGACCCACTGGGAATGTGATGAAAGAAATAAAAGCTGAAATAAATCATTCTCTCTACTATTATTCTGACATTTCACATTCTTAAAATAAAGTGGTGATCCTACCTGACCTAAGACAGGGATTTGTTTACTAGGGTTAAATGTCAGGAATTGTGAAAAACTGGGTTTAAATGTATTTGGCTAAGTTGTACGTAAACTTTCGACTTCAACTGTGTATACAGGTGGTACCGGTATCGAGTCCATGTGCGGGAGTACAGGTTAGTCACTATGCGTTAATGAATATGAATATAAAATCTAAATCGATTTCATTCTACATACAGGTTTTGATGCAGTTTTGTTTCCGAATTTATCATTTTCTGTGTTAATGTAATTTTTTACAATGAACAAAATGTCAAATATTTCTCCCAGCTATATATTACAATGATTCGTAATGTCAGGTAGCACATTGAGGTCAATGTGAGTTTTTTTAGCCAGCTGAAATGAATAGAGACACAAGGATGCCTACAGCACATGAGCAATTCTTCCAATTAACAGTGAAGGAGCAATTCTTCCCATAGCAGAAAGGAAGAGGCAAAGCAAGAGGGTTTATTTTGCCATAAATCTGTCCACTTAAAGCATGTGATGAGTTTTTGTATGGGGGGCAATGAGAGAGCTGAATTTAGTTGAGAAAATGAATTGCTATTTTGATACGTGACGCTTTGATATAAAATAACATTTGTAATGCTTAGGATGTTGCTAGTGTACTGATATAAATGTGATGCACGTGACATCCCAGCAACTTTGAGAAAAGAGTTGTCCCTGTTGAAATTTGAAACAGTCTATGCATAGCTTCTTACTCTATTGAATACAGTCAGTCGGTTGATGTCAACAAACCTCATCAATATTCAAAATAGTGTTCAAATAACGGGGTGTATCCACCAATCCAAAGAAAGGAGTAGGTGGGAGCTTGCAAGCCCACCATTCTGCTCTGTGGACAATGAATCCCATTGTTAGAGCGGGCACACAAGCATCTTGTCTTTATATCCAGTATCTATGTTCATATGGTGAAGGAGCAATTCTTCCCATAGCCAGTGAAGGGGAATCAGGACCTAAATAATGGATCCAATCCAGTCTCCAGCGCCACAACACTCTTCCCTCTCTCTCTCTCCCTGAGCCTTCATCAAATATAGAATCAGAGCAATGAATGGGGACAATTCATCATGGATGAGGAAGAGGAGGAAATGAAATCTGTAATAACGACACCGCAGCAACAGCCCAGAATCAGATTCAGGGCTCCAGCTCGGGGGCTCAGTGACCTTACCGCCTCTCTCTCTATCCTGTCGCCATGGAAACACACGGATGGTTCCGTCCTGTCAACCTGACTGGAGCAAAGATGACAGCCATGTTCTGTTTAAGGCAGACATGCAGGCATTTTTTGGACAAAATAATTCAGTAGATTTTTGGCCAAGTGTAGGCCTGTGGGTGTGTGGGTTTATATTTAGATTTGATTTGACTGTGTGTGTGTGTTACTTTCATGCCAATAGTCATTTGTAACATGTTACACCGGTAAGTCTGCAGGCAAGGGGAAATGTCAAAGGGATAGACAAATTGTTGCCTTGTCAGGTTAATGCCTTGAATACTTCTACATTACTGTCCTGTCTTCATCTAAATTCTTCTTCAGATCTGATACCTTTGCACTTGACCCCCAAAAGACATCTGGGTCAGATGGTTTAGACCCTTTCTTCTTTTAAGGTTGCTGCCCCTATCATTGCCAAGCCCATGTCCAACCTTTTTAACCTGTCTCTCCTTTCTGGCGAGGTTCCAATTGCTTGGAAGGCAGCCACGGTTGGTCCTCTATTTCTATCTTGCCCTGTTTATCAAAAACTAGCTGACCCTACGGGGTGAGATCTTGCGTGGAGCCCCAGATCGAGTGAGATTATCAGTGGTCTTGTAAGTCTTCCATTTCCTAATAATTGCTCCCACAGTTGATTTCTTCAAACCAAGCTGCTTACCTATTGCAGATTCAGTCTTCCCAGCCTGGTGCAGGTCTACAATTTTGTTTCTGGTGTCATTTGACAGCTCTTTGGTCTTGGCTATAGTGGTTTGGAGTGTGACTGTTTGAGGTTGTGGACAGGTGTCTTTTATACTGATAACAAGTTCAAACAGGTGCCATTAATACAGGTAACGAGTGGAGGACAGAGGAGCCTCTTAAAGAAGAAGTTACAGATCTGTGAGAGCCAGAAATCTTGCTTGTTTGTAGGTGACCAAATACTTATTTTCCACCATAATTTGCAAATAAATTCATTAAAAATCCTACAATGTGATTTTCTGGATTTTTTTTCTCATTTTGTCTGTCATAGTTGAAGTGTACCTATGATGAAAATTACAGGCCTCTCTCATCTTTTTAAGTGGGAGAACTTGCACAATTGGTGTCTGACTAAATACTTTTTTGCCCCACTGTATTAGATGTGAGTAAGCCATTGGTTACTTTTTTTTACACAAAATACAGTCGTGTCCAAGTATTGTGTCATTACCACCACGACAAGCAAATTACATGATAATAAAGTTTTTCAAAACTTTGTGTACTTGGTTACCATGGATATGAATAGTGACCGTGGAACACATTGATGTCATGGAGGGACATTCACATTTTTATGTTGGGAAATTATACCAAAAAAGGTAAATATGACTTGAGTAGTAAGTCATTACCAAATAGGCTATAATTTCATCAAATTATGTCAGATTTGTGAAATTGTTATAATTGTGTGTATTTAAGAAACATTGTAAGCTCAACTGGAGTTAGCATGCTAGAATCCCTGCTATTTATGACCAAATACTGTAAAAATTGAATTCCCACCACACATCATTACCACCACAGAATCACAGTGATGATTAAGGACAGAATGGGATGGTAATGACAAAATGTATTAGTTGATCCATTTTTACTTACTTAGGACCTGAAAAGAGAGGTTAAGTTGAAACTGAACACTTATTTCCTAAGTAAGACCATTACATTTTCTATTATGTTAGGATGATTGAGTGATTTTGATATCCATTTATGTGACTTACTATGATTATTAATGTTTATTTATTCTATTAGATGCCCCCTAAATCAACCAAGGAGAGGACAAGTGCATTCTGTAAGTATTCAGACCCCTTGGCTTTTTCCACATTGTTAAGTTATAGCATTATTCTAAAACGGATTGAATGTTTTACATTTTACAAACAAACACCCCATAATGACAAAGCAAAAACAAGTTTGTAGAACATTTTTCAAATGTATTACAAATAAAAAATGGAAATATCACATTTCCATAAGTATTCAGACCCTTTACTCAGTATTTTGTTGGAGGACCTTTGGCAGCGATTACATCCTCGAGTCTTCTTGGGTATGACACTACAAGCTTGGTACACCTGTATTGGGGGAGTTTCTCCCATTCTTCTCTGCAGATCCTCTCAAGCTCTGTCAGGTTGAATGGGAAGCATCGCTGCACAGCTATTTTCGGTTGTTCAATCGGGTTCAAGTCAAGGCACTGGCTGGGCCTCTCAAGGACATTCTGAGACTTGTCCCGAAGCCACAACTGCATTGTCTTGGCTGTGTGCTTAGGGTTGTTGTCCTGTTGGAAGGTGAACCTTTGCCCCAGTCTGAGGTCCTGAGTGTTCTGGAGCGGGTTTTCATCAAGGATCTCTCTGTACTTTGCTCCGTTCATCTTTCCCTTGATCCTGACTAGTCTCCCAGTCCCTGCAACTGAAAAACATCCTCAGAGCATGATGCTGCCACCATTCTCCACTGTAGGGATTGTGCCAGATTTCGCTTGTCATTCAGGCCAGAGAATCTTGTTTCTCATGGTCTGAGAGTCCTATAGATGGCTTTTGGCAAACTCCAAGTGGGCTGTAATGTGCCTTTCACTGAGGAGTGGCTTACGTCTGGCCACTCTACCTTAAAAATGATGCAGGTCACTGTGTCCTTGGGGACCATCAAAGCTGCAGACATTTTTTGGTACCCTTCCCTTGATCTGTGCCTCGAACCAATCCTGTATCGGAGCTCGACGGACAATTCCTTAGACCTCATGGCTTGGTTTTTGCACTTTGACTACTGTTTAGTCGTGTGGTCAGGACTTTGTGGTCAGAAAATTCCAATTGGCTCAGAACAGGGCAGCACGGCTGGCCCTCGGATGTACACAGAGAGCTAATATTAATAATATGCATGTCAATCTCTCCTGGCTGAAAGTGGAGGAGAGATTTACTTCATCACTACTTTTATTTATGAGAGCTGTCTGTCTAAACTACTGGCACACAGCTCGGACACCCATGCATACCCCACAAGACATGCCACAAGAGGTCTCTTCACAGTCCCCAAGTCCATAACAGACTATGGGAGGCACACAGTACTACATAGAGCCATGACTACCTGGAACTTTATTCCACATCAAGTAACTGACTCAAGCAGTAAACTTAGATTTAAAAAAACAGATAAAAACACCTTATGGAACAGCGGGGACTGTGAAGCAACACAAACATTGGCACACACACACACACACACACACACACACACAAACACACACTATACATACACATGGATTTAGTACTGTAGATATGTGGTAGAGGTGGACTAGGGGCCTGAGGGCACACAGTGTGTTGTGAAATCTGTGAATCTATTGTAATGTTTTTAAAATTGTATAAACTGCCTTAATTTTGCTGGACCCCAGGAAGAATAGCTGCTGCTTTGGCAGCAGCTACTAGAGCTGCCCCGGTCAACTAGAGCTGCCCCGGTCAACTGTAAGTGCTGTTGTGAAGAGGAAACGTTTAAGAGCAATAACTGCTGAGCCGTGAAGTGGCAGGTCACACAAGCTCACAGAACAGTACTGAAGCACATATCGCGTAAAAATTGTCCTCGGTTGCAACACTCACTAACCAGTTCCAAACTGCCTCTGGAAGCAATGTCAGTACAACAACTGTTAGTTGGGAGCTTCATGAAATTCCATGGTCGAGCAACCGCACACGAGCATAAGATCAACATGCGCAATGCCAAGCTTCGGCTGGAGTGGTGTAAATCTCAGTGCCATTCGACTCTGTAGCAGTGTAAATGCGTTCTCTGGAGTGATGAATCACGCTTCACCTTCTGGTAGTCCAATGGACGAATCTGGGTTTGGCGGATGCCAGGGGAACGCAAACTGCCCCAATGCGTAGTACCAACTGTAATGTTTAGTGGAGGATGAATAATGGTCTGGGGATTTTTTTCATGGTTCGGACTAGGCCCCTTAGTTCCAGTGAAGGGAAATCTTAACCTACAGCAGACAATAACATTCTAGACGATTCTGTGCTTCAAACTTTGTGGGAACAGTTTTTGGAAAGCCCTTTCCTACATTTTTTAAAATGTATTTTATTTGACCTTTATTCAACTGCAACCTGGCCAAGATAGTGCAAAGCAGTGCGACACAAACAACACAGAATTACACATGGGATAAACAAATGTACCGTCAATAACACAATAGAAAAGTCTATATACAGTGTGTGAAAATGTAGTAAGATCAGGGAGGTAAGGCAAATTGTCCATAGTGCTGAAATAATTACAATTTAGCAATTAAAACCTGGAGTGATAGATGTGCAGAAGATGAATGCGCAAGTAGAGATACTGGGGTGCAAAGGAGCAAAAAATAAATATGAGGATGAGGTAGTTGGGTGGACTATTTACAGATGGGCTATGTACAGGTGCAATGATCGGTAAGCTGCTCTGACAGCTGATGCTTAGTTAGTGAGGGAGGTATAAGTCTCCAGCTTCAACATGACAATGCCCCCATGCACAATGTAAGGTCCATACAGAAATGGTTTGTTGAGATTGGTGTGGAAGAACTTGACTGGAGTGCACAGAGCCCTGACCTCAACTCCATCAAACGCCTTTGGGATGAATTGAAACACTGACTGTGAGCCAGGCCTATTCGTCAACATCTGTGCCCGAGCTCACTAATGCTCTTGTGGCTGAATGGAAGCAAGTCCCCACAGCAATGTTCCAACTTCTAGTGGAAAACCTTCCCAGAAAAGTGGAGACTGTTATAGCAGCAAAGGGGGGACCAACTACATATTAATGGCCATGATTTTGGAATGAGATGTTTGACGAGCAGGTATCCACATACTTTTGGTCATGTAGTATATATAAACTAAATCAAAACAAGATCCTATAAGATACCAGGAGTATTTTAAGAAACAAAAAGAAAGATACCTCAGGAGAAAAGAAAGTGCTGAACTGAAACCCATTTCACAACTTTCCCAGTGAGGAAAAAAAGAAGGCAATGGAAAATAAACCAAAGAAACAGCAGATCAACTATCCAGAAAGATGTGGTCATGGAGTCATACCTGTCAAGAAACACACTCACCTGAAGTCTTACAGCTACAGAATGATGACCTACCTGAGTGAGCACACACCTGTCTCATGAGTCAGAATCAATATACTGCAGCCAGTGTACAATATATTGTTTCATTTCAGCCAGTGTTTCCAACCTTGTACATGTATTTCTGTCTAATGCAATGAATCCCAAAATGTTTCTAAAATATGCTTTGTAACCTTTGTTTTTTGAGGTTTTGAATGGTGTGTTCTATATATTCAAAAGAATTCAACATGTACAATTGTGTCATTAAAATGTTTTTCACAGTTTTATATGCAATGTCATTTCCACCACACTCTGTCATTACCACAACACTGTCATTTCCACCACACACTGTCATTACCCCCACACTCTGTCATTACCACCACACTCTGTCATTACCACAACACTCTGTCATTACCACCACACTCGGTCATTACCACCCGGCTTCTTGTGTTTCATGGTGTTTCATGGTGACGTAGAGTGGGAGGAAGTTGATGGGAAAGCAGGCGATGATGAGGAAGAACATGTATGAGTACAGACATGCATAGTCCCAGGGCTCAGCCAGGTAGTACTGAGGTAACTCATGGGGGCTCCACACCACTCCTATAGCGTTGGACATAGGGATATAGAATTTGGGTCCCTCTGTGCCTTTCATGGTTGCTGAGTCTGTGGGTGTACGTGGGTAATCCTTGAGGGGTCCTGGGAAGGTGGTACTGGGATACTCTGAGATACCCACTGAGCACTGACCCCAATGGTTAGCCTTATAAAGCGGCTCACCTGATTACCAGGACTGATGTTGCGGCATTAATTGATGAATTGATCAATAATCAGTGCTGCTTTGAGTTGACAAGCAACTGATCAGAATATTAGGGTTAATATGTCCATCATCATTAATCCGACTGTGCTCTGAACTAGCTACTCATCAAGTTATTCACGTTATTAGGGCCATTAGGGATATTATTAGGGTTATTATGGCTAATAAGAGGATACCTGTCAATCATCATTAGAATAATTGGTCTAAATTGACAACACTGTGTGTGTTGGAATCTTCACTGAGAGTCAATTATTCAGATTTACAGTAAAAGCCTGCATGGTGCTTTGTCCTACTCCCTTTCCCCCCAACAATGGCATATTTTGAGAATTTAAAATAGCGGCTGTTTTCCAAACATTTTGGATAAGCAATTAAGAGATTGAATTGTGTTTAATTACAGTGCAGTGTACCGCCAGGCTCAGACAGTTTTTTGTAACATGATAATTAAAATGAAATCAATGTACCTTTTAGTGACAGTTAAAAATAACTTTCCTATATATTCAATATCAGTTAACATAATACTGGCATACTTGGAAATATTGCATTGGTCACTTTTAGTTTAAATTGCAATGGCATTTTCAGAGTAAACACCCTTAATAACAATGATATGAAAACAATGATATGTTGAAGTGTTTCAATGGTAAGACAGGGCCCGGTTTCCCAAAAGCATCTTAAGGCTGAGTTAATCCTAGAACCATAGGATCCTACTCTAACGATGAACTTAACCTTAAGATACTTTTGGGAAACCGGTCCCAGGAATGTTTAGATTGCGTTTGGTACCCCAAATGAACACGTGTTTCTTGTTTGTACTCAAGTAGGTGTCAGAGTGCCATCTTATGGTCAACATGTGAAATCACATCCACCATGTATGTGATGTGACCTATCCCAGTGTTTTGCCTGGACATGCCAGAATTGTACTGTGTGTGCTGGTGGCAGAACAATATGTCACACAGGCAGACATTAAGGGATTGAATGATGTGCTAAGGCAGGGTACCTCAACCGAATTTGGCCCGCTGGTGGTTTTATTTAGCCCCCCCAAGTTTCCTGAGCAAAACAATATATATTTAATTTGCATTTTTTATTGTTGGACATTAAAGGGATGAATGAGAACACTAGAGGTTTTCCATGTAGCTAGTTTATTAGAATGGGATGTTGCCCATTCTCGTTCAAGGCCATTGGTAGGGAATGACCTATCTGTCTCTGTCACTAGGAGTGGTGTGTAGATTCACAGATCAATATCATCTGTGGTAGCTATTTTACTGCATGGTAGGAGTCAAGGCTGAGTGTTCTGCAGCACTTCACAGGCCTTATTTATAGAGCATGATTCCACAGCCCTGGGACACATCTCAGAGATGGAGACGATGCGCCTTCTGCTGTTGATCAAAACAATGGACAGGTCTTTCGGGGGAGATATGGTGCGACACGGTTTCAGTCTTTAACATAAAAATGTCAAAAATGTACAATGCTAAAAAAAGATGACTTTACACCACAGATGTTTCTGCTTTTGCTCTCCATTTGGTCCTTCCACTCCACGCCGAGGGCTTTCAAAGGACACGAGAGTCACGGCTCAGCATGACTTCACTTGACACCTGTCTACACTCTTTGTGACCATTAGAGAGCGGCCCCTGTCTAGATACACTCTTGGAAAACGACAGAAAAGCAAAGGAATATTGTTGGTGTTTGGGAGGCTTGGTTTGACTGATAAATGATTTGGTGAATTATATGAAAAGGGTTTCTCTCGATATATGTGAGGATGGTGTTGGTGTTTGGGAGGCTTGGTTGACTGATAAATGATTTGGTGAATTATATGAAAAGGGTTTCTCTCGATATATGTGAGGATGGTGTTGGTGTTTGGGAGGCTTGGTTGACTGATAAATGATTTGGTGAATTATATGAAAAGGGTTTCTGTCTATATATGTGATGATGGTGTTGGTGTTTGGGAGGCTTGGTTGACTGATAAATTATTTGGTGAATAATATGAAAAGGGTTTCTCTCTATATATGTGAGGATGGTGTTGGTGTGGGGAGA
Organism: Oncorhynchus mykiss; assembly: GCF_057628025.1. NCBI lineage: Eukaryota > Metazoa > Chordata > Actinopteri > Salmoniformes > Salmonidae > Oncorhynchus > Oncorhynchus mykiss. Next base: position 45,200,005 of record NC_143028.1, read on the forward strand.
TAGTGATTTCTGTAAAAACACTGATTCACCTCTTTTCCCTCTGTCTGAATGAACAAGTCTCTCTCACTCTAGTACTGTCTCCTGTGTCAGGGAGTTACAGCCCCACAACTGCACTTAACGCTTCTCACATAGTCCACATAAATCACCAGATGAAAGGCCTTATTTATCATGTAGTGTGTTAGAGATAAAGATGAACTGTGCAGGAGGTGTCTAATAAATATTGGGCTACCAGTTGCAGAGATTTTCAGAGAAAACGCATACAAATGTAACTAGTTCCGGCATTTTCTCACAGCAGTTCATCTTTGCTCAGTAGGGGAGAATGTCGAGCCAAAGGGTTAGTTGAGCCACCCCTTGTTTCTAGGAAACCATACACAAAACTAATCATGTGACCAAATCTTTAAGGAAGAGGTCATAATTTAAAGGAGTCTGTGAAGGAAGAAATCACAAGGGGAAAGTGGTATGCAATCTTAAGACCAAAAAACATATTTTCACAAAGTGAAATCAATGTGTACTATACTATAAATAAAGGTAAAATAAAAATATAGGTTTCATGATGCTTGTATCTAAACCAAAGTAAATTGTTTTAAGATTGTTTTGCACATCAATTGGGGTCTCTATAAGCTTCAATATGAGGTCATAAACCTGACATGAAAGTGCATCCTTGTAGCTGTGTGGGCTAATATAGTCAAAATGTTTGCCCTGGGGCAAGTTGAGCCAATGGTCACCATACCACATGCAAATGATGATTACATTTAGTCATTTTTATGCATAATATGCATAGTATTTTTGCAATGTGTCATGCATGTGAACTCATTTTTGTTTGTACAGAGCAGACATTATCATGCCATGTGTACACAAACATAAAACAAGCAGGGGTCTGGCCCCCCATGAGGTTATTGAGAGATCAGCCAAGGAAGAGAGAGATGGGAAGAAATCCATTTGAGCAGCTGCAAGGGATGAAAAAAAAAAATAGGCCTTCTGACACTGAAGAGGTATATTAACATAAAATAAACATGTACCTGTGTGAAAGAGAGGCTGCGATAGACTAGCAGAGAAACAAAAGGTCTTATCTGATGACATGGAGTCTGAGCTTGCTAAACATATCAAGAATCTCGCAGACTAGTTTCATGGGCTTAGTAGCCTCAAATGCAAAGGACTTGCCCACGAACTGGCCCAGACACCTGTTCAAGAAATGGAAGGGTAAGTTACATTGAACAGAGAGATCTATATCTAAATGTAGGCACACATTTAAGATATACAATATACCACACCCCCATTCCATTAAACATGTATCTACCAGCATCAACTGTCACAGGAAGCCCCTACCCACTTACCCCAAGGCGGCTCAACTTACCTTGTCCCTATGGTCAACTTAAGTTGTGCCAAGAGACCACTTTATTTTGGACAAGCTATGTTTTTGAAAACTGTTAGGTTTACATGAATTCTGACTTTTCCAGGGATACACAACATCCTGAAATACACTGAGTGAACAAAACGTTAGGAACATTGAGTTGCACCCCCTTTTGCCCTCAGAACAGCTCGTCGGGACATGGACTCCACAAGTTGTCGAAAGCATTCCACAGGGATGCTGGCCCATGTTGACTCCAATGCTTCAAGTTGGCTGGATGTCCTTTGGGTGGGGGACCATTCTTTATACACATGGGAAACTATTGAGTTTGAAAAATCCAGCAGCGTTGCAGTTCTTGACACACTCAAACCGGTGTGCCTGGCACATACTACCATACCCTGTTCAAAGGAACTTATATGTTTTGTCTTGCCCATTCACCCTCTGAATGGCCCACATACACAATCTCAATTGTCTCAAGGCTTAAAAATTATTCTTTAACCTGTTTCCTTCCCTTCATCTACACTGATTGAAGTGGATTTAACAGGTGACATCAGTAAGGGATCGTAGCTTTTACCTGGTCAGTCTATGTCAGGGCTGCCCAACCCTCTTCCTGGAGATCTAATGTCCTGTAGGTGTTCAGTCCAACCCTCATTTAGAGTATCTGATTCAGCTAGTTAAGGTCTTGTTGAGCAGCTAATTAGTAGAATCAGGTGTGTTAAATTAGGGTTGGACTGAAAACCCACAGGACGGTAGATCTCCAGGAAGAGGGTTGGGCAGCCCTGGTCTATGTCATTAAAAGATCAGGTGTTCCTAAAGTTTTGTACAGTCAGTGTCTATGTAGATATCTTGTTAGAAAGAACACTATGTTTCCCTTGACGTAGTAATGCTGAATGTAAAGAACGGCTGAACATACCCCACTCGCCCATATATAATGCCTGAATCCCCAGGCTGCTAGTTTTTACACAGGATTTTGTTCAGTTAGCCACATAGAAATATGTCTAGGGCTGATGATGACCTGTAGCCTCTCCCAATGAGAAGGTAGTTTCATTGCCTCTGGACACTTTTAATCAGGGCAAGGTGTCTGGTAACATGACCGAATACAAACAGTGCAGCTATTCCCTCCGCAAGGCTATCAAACAAGCTAAGCGCCAGTACAGAGACAAAGTAGAATCTCAATTCAACGGCTCAGACACAAGAGGCATGTGGCAGGGTCTACAGTCAATCACGGACTACAGGAAGAAATCCAGCCCAGTCACGGACCAGGATGTCTTGCTCCCAGGCAGACTAAATAACTTTTTTGCCCGCTTTGAGGACAATACAGTGCCACTGACACGGCCTGCAACGAAAACATGCGGTCTCTCCTTCACTGCAGCCGAGGTGAGTAAGACATTTAAACGTGTTAACCCTCGCAAGGCTGCAGGCCCAGACGGCATCCCCAGCCGCGCCCTCAGAGCATGCGCAGACCAGCTGGCCGGTGTGTTTACGGACATATTCAATCAATCCCTATACCAGTCTGCTGTTCCCTCATGCTTCAAGAGGGCCACCATTGTTCCTGTTCCCAAGAAAGCTAAGGTAACTGAGCTAAACGACTACCGCCCCGTAGCACTCACATCCGTCATCATGAAGTGCTTTGAGAGACTAGTCAAGGACCATATCACCTCCACCCTACCTGACACCCTAGACCCACTCCAATTTGCTTACCGCCCAAATAGGTCCACAGACGATGCAATCTCAACCACACTGCACACTGCCCTAACCCATCTGGACAAGAGGAATACCTATGTGAGAATGCTGTTCATCGACTACAGCTCGGCATTCAACACCATAGTACCCTCCAAGCTCGTCATCAAGCTCGAGACCCTGGGTCTCGACCCCGCCCTGTGCAACTGGGTACTGGACTTCCTGACGGGCCGCCCCCAGGTGGTGAGGGTAGGCAACATCTCCTCCCCGCTGATCCTCAACACTGGGGCCCCACAAGGGTGCGTTCTGAGCCCTCTCCTGTACTCCCTGTTCACCCACGACTGCGAGGCCACGCACGCCTCCAACTCAATCATCAAGTTTGCGGACGACACAACAGTGGTAGGCTTGATTACCAACAACGACGAGACGGCCTACAGGGAGGAGGTGAGGGCCCTCGGAGTGTGGTGTCAGGAAAATAACTTCACACTCAACGTTAACAAAACTAAGGAGATGATTGTGGACTTCAGGAAACAGCAGAGGGAACACCCCCCTATCCACATCGATGGAACAGTAGTGGAGAGGGTAGCAAGTTTTTAGTTCCTCGGCATACACATCACAGACAAACTGAATTGGTCCACACACAGACAGCATCGTGAAGAAGGCGCAGCAGCGCCTCTTCAACCTCAGGAGGCTGAAGAAATTCGGCTTGTCACCAAAAGCACTCACAAACTTCTACAGATGCACAATCGAGAGCATCCTGGCAGGCTGTATCACCGCCTGGTATGGCAACTGCACCGCCCTCAACCGTAAGGCTCTCCAGAGGGTAGTGAGGTCTGCACAACGCATCACCGGGGGCAAACTACCTGCCCTCCAGGACACCTACACCACCCGATGTCACAGGAAGGCCATAAAGATCATCAAGGACATCAACCACCCGAGCCACTGCCTGTTCACCCCGCTATCATCCAGAAGGCGAGGTCAGTACAGGTGCATCAAAGCTGGGACCGAGAGACTGAAAAACAGCTACTATCTCAAGGCCATCAGACTGTTAAACAGCCACCACTAACACTGAGTGGCTGCTGCCAACACACTGACACTGACTCAACTCCAGCCACTTTAATAATGGGAATTGATGGGAAATGATGTAAATATATCACTAGCCACTTTAAACAATGCTACCTTATATAATGTTACTTACCCTACATTATTCATCTCATATGCATACGTATATACTGTACTCTATATCATTGACTGTATCCTTATGTAATACATGTATCACTAGCCACTTTAAACTATGCCACTTTGTTTACATACTCATCTCATTTGTACATACTGTACTCGATACCATCTACTGTATCTTGCCTATGCTGCTCTGTACCATCACTCATTCATATATCCTTATGTACATATTCTTTATCCCCTTACACTGTGTACAAGACAGTAGTTTTGGAATTGTTAGTTAGATTACTTGTTATTACTGCATTGTCGGAACTAGAAGCACAAGCATTTCGCTACACTCGCATTAACATCTGCTAACCATGTGTATGTGACAAATACAATTTGATTTGATGATTTGATTTGCACTGCACATTGTGTATGTACCTTTTCATATCATCGCAATTCAGTTGAACTGGGGTCTTATCCAGGGAACACAAACTGCAGTGTTTTGCAGTGGACTTTCAACACACACAGTGCCCTTCCACAGAGGGACTTACACCGGAGATACAATGCATGTAAATCAGCCTGCGGTTTGCAAAGAACAACACACACATGAGCACATGAGATATCCGTCTGCTGGTTGACCTGACTGAGTAGAAAAATTGAAATAGAAATGCTAAAAGATTTATTTGTAATAAACATTCCGACACAATGGCTTTTTGTGAGACCTGGTATTGTAAGCTTACTGACTGTGCTGTAATGGACTCCAGAGCTTTGTTTTCTCCAGGGTCTTCAACCATCACTAACTATCAAACAATCCTGAGACTTTCTTCCTCACTCCTGTTTTAGGGATAATTTTTGTTATTGCAGAACAAAGCCCCTTTGCTCTCTGGAACAAAGACAGACGCTCTTTAGGCTTCAGGCTGACCATGGCTAGCCGTAAACTTCCTGCTCTCTGGGGCCCGGAGCCTGCAGGGGACCCTTCACTGTGGAGCGGGCTTTGGGAATGGTCAATAACAGTCTAGACTCCATGTTGACCAGTGGCCTCTCTGTTAAGAAAATGGGGATTCCCTGGACATTCATGTTCTCTGGTTACATGTGTGTGCATACAGACAATAACATTTGTCCCAATCCATCTGGATAGGTGAAAGCTAAAAAGTGAACGGTATCTGCAATATTGTTTTCACCTATCCCATTCTTTCAGTATTCTTTACGACCTCAGCTCAGTCAAAGATAATATATAATCACTGCCATTTGACAAATTGCTGAATGTTTTTTAAGCAACTCTACCATTGTCACACCATGATCTGTGTCACCTGTCTTTGTGATTGTCTTGTTTGATTTCTCTGTGCCATATATGATGTTTCACAAAAGTTCTGAACCTTTCTATTCTCATAGTTTCTACAGATTGTAAATGGAAGATTGTTTTTGCTAAGAGTATTATTATATTATTGGTCGATTGACTATGACTTTTTAAATCACCCAGCAGTGCTATTTTCAGAGTTAGCTCCAGGTAAATGTTGCAATTATTTAGCCATTCCTGAATGTGCGACCAAAAACACGTTCGCTGGAATAATTATCGGACCAAGCTGCAGCGCGATATGGTTTCCACATATTATTTATTAGAAACTCACAAATCAACAAAGAAAGATTGAAACAAACAACAAAGAGGTGTAACATACACTAACTCAAAACAATATCCCATAAAACACAGGTGGAAAAAAATGCTACTTAAATATGATCCCCAATTAGAAACAACGATAGCCAGCTGCCTCCAATTGGGAATCATAGCAAACAAACTGGAGGGCGCGCAATTCAAATAAATAATCATAAAAATTATGGATATTAAACATGCAAGTATCTTATATTGGTTGAAAGCTTAAATTATTGTTATTCTAACTTCACTGTCCAATTTACAGTAGCCATTACAGCAAAGCATGCCATGCAATTGTTTGAGGACAGCGACTCACATCAAAATGTTTTTCCAACGGCATAAATTCACAAATGGCGATTAAATATTCACTTACTTTTTGAAAATCTTCCTCTGATTTGTCATCCAAAGGGTCCCAGCTATAACATGTAGTGTAATTTTGTTAGATAAAATCCTTCTTTATATCCCAAAAAGTCAGTTTAGTTGGCGCCATCAATTTGAGTAATCGACTCGTTCAACATGCAGAGAAAGGAATCCAAAAATCTAACGATAAACTTTGTTAAAACAAGTCAAAATACATTTCTATTGACTCCTCAGATACCCTAAAATGTAATAAAACTATAATATTTAATACGGAAAGAAGTATGTTCAATAGGAAACCGATATTAGCAGGTGCGTCTTGTCTTCTTGGCGCGCCTAAACACAAATTTCCAATAGTGTGTCGCAGTACTAAAACTCATATTTCTTACTCGTTTTGGAAGAAACAAGCCTGAAACCTTGAACACAGAGTTGGAAGCCATAGGAATTGCATACTGGGAGCTAGATGTAATTATTTCCCTATACTGTCCATTGAAAGAGCATGGGCTCTCTCAAAAGAAAAATCTGGTTGGTTTTTCTTTGGATTTTCTCCTACCATATCCATTGTGTTATAATTAACATTTCTACAAACTTCAACGTGTTTTCTTTCCAATGGTACCCATTATATGCATATCCTGGCTTAAGGCCTTAGCAACAGACAGTTTACTTTGGGCACGTCTGTCAGGCGGAAATTGAGAAAAAGGATTAATGCCCTCCGAATTCCTATTCATTATATAAATATGCCTATTTAAGTTTGCCTGGCTTGCAGTTCCAAATAAAATATATTTTCTGCTCATATAATTTAAAAAAATAAGTTGTTTCAGTAGGTGTATGCATGGCCATAAGCAAATGGGTAAACTGAGATATGGCTAAAGAGTTAATCGTGGTGATTTTTCCACAAATATTTTCCTTTCCAAGGTAGCAAGATCTTATCTATTTTTGCTAATTTTCTATTCAAATGTATTGTGGTGAGGTAATTTCCTTATTTTCGGGATATGAATACCGTGTATGTCCTTCACTGTCCAACCATTTCATTGGTAAACCACACAGTAATGTAAAAGTATTTTTTTCCCCACACCTTTATTTAATCAAGTAGGCCAGTTGAGAACAAGTTCTCATTTACAACTGTGACCTGGCCAAGATTAAGCAAAGCTATGCGACACAAACATCAACACAGAGTTACACATAGAATAAACAAACGTACAGTCAATAACACAATAGATCAAATCTAGTGATCCAATATGTAATATAGTATCATAATTTATCGCTTATCATAATTTGTTTGTAATCCAGAGAGGTTAGAAAAAGTATCTAGATCCTCTATGGGGTTGTGGAAGGATCCAAATTGTGGATTTAAGAGAAAACATGAATCATCAGCGTACCTTTGTTTTTAAGCCCTGGATAGGCCCTTGATATTGTTGTTGGATCTGATTTGAATAGCTGACATTGCGATGGCCATATTAAATAGATATTCCGATAATGGACAACCTTGTTTAACTCCTCTTGACAGTTTAATACTTTCGGAGAAGTAGCCATTATTTACTATTTTACACCTAGGGTTACTATACATAACTTTAACCCAACCTTAACCCATTGTATTCTCCAAAATGTATATATAAATCCTAGTCGTACTGTAAAACGCCTTTTAATTAAAATGTCAACTATGAATACCAGGCCTGGTTTCACAGATATTTCATAGTGTTCTATTGTTTCCTGTACTTGTCTTATATTATCTCCAATGTATCGTCCATGTAAAAAACCTGTCTGATTAGTATGAATAATATCCAACAATACCTTTTAAATTCTATGCTATGCATTTTGCTAGAATTTTTGCATAATGACAAAGCAAAAACATAATTATAGATTTTAGCAAATTAATAAAACTAAAAAAAACTGAAGTATCAGTTTGGGGGCCTCAAATTTTTTAAATGGACTGGATCTTTATATTTACCACTTGGGTCCTGTTTCAGTAATAATTCAATCAGACCTTCTTTTTGAGTGTCTGATCATCTACATTTGCATAGGAATGGTTAAAACATGCTAATAAAGGTCCTCTGAGAACATCAAAAATGTGTGACATACCTAAACTGGTATGCCATTGAGGCCTGGAGTTTTCTCGGACTTGAATGCTTTAATTGCGTCAAGAAATTAATCCTCTGTAATTTGGCCTTCACATGAGTCTTTCTGTACAGCTGTTAATTTGAAATTATTCATAGAACAAAATACTTACAATTAACTTCCATTAGTGGAAATGGAGGAGACTGAAACAAAAACATATGCTTAAAGTACTTTGCTTCCTCTTTCAAAATATTGTTTGGTGAATCATGGGTGACTCCGTCATTTGTAACAAGTTTCAGTAAATGATTTTTGGTAGCATTTCTGTGTTGAAGATTGAAAAAGACTTTGGTGCATTTTTCCCCATATTCCATCCAGTTTGCTTTATTTTTATAATACATTACACTTGTTTTACTTCTTCTATCTTCTTCTATTACACGTGTTTTACTTACTTCTTCTATCTCAAGGCTTCTATCTCAAGGCCATCAGACTGTTAAATAGCCATCACTCGCCGACTACCACCCGGCTACTCAACGCTGCACCTTAGAGGCTGCTGCCATGTATACATAGACATGGAATCACTAGAAGCCCAGCCTAAAAGCCCAAACAGCAAGCAATGCAGGTGTAGAAGCACGGTGGCTAGGAAAAACTCCCTAGAAAGGCCAAAACCTAGGAAGACACCTAGAGAGGAACCAGGCTATGAGGGGTGGCCAGTCCTCTTCTGGCTGTGCCGGGTGGAGATTATAACAGAACATGGCCAAGATGTTCAAATGTTCATAAATGAATAATAATCACAGTGGTTGTCGAGGGTGCAAACCCCTTGACTGACTTTTCCCACAATTTGTTACATTATAGCCTTATTCTAAAATGTATTCAATTGTTTTTTTCCCTAATTTTTCCCCTCATCAATCTACACACAACCCCACAATGACAAAGCAAAAACATAATTATACATTTCTGCAAATTTATAAAAAAAACAACAAACTGAAATATCACCTTTACATAAGTATTCAGACACTTTACTCAGTACTTTGTTGAAGCACCTTTGGCAGCGATTACAGCCTTGAGTCTTCTTGGGTATGACGCTACAAGCTTGGCACACCTGTATTTGGGGGAGTTTCTCCCATGCTTCTCTGCAGATACTCTCAAGCTCTTTCAGTTTGGATGGAGAGCGTCGCTGCACAGCTATTTTCAGGTCTCTCCAGAGATGTTCAATCGGGTAAAAGTCCAGTATCCGGCTGGGCCACTCAAGGACATTCAGAGACTTGTCCCAAGCCACACCTGCATTGTCTTGGCTCTGTGCTTAGGGTCATTGTCCTGTTGGAAGGAGAACCTTCACCCCAGTCTGAGGACCTGAGCGCTCTGCATCAGGTTTTCATCAAGGATCTCTCTGTACTTTTCTCCATTCATCTTTCCCTCGATCCTGACTAGTTTCCCAGTTCCTGCCGCTGAAAAACATCCCTGCTGCATGATGCTGCCACCAACATGCTGGGTGCTAGGTTTCCTCCAGACGTGAAATTGGCATTCAGGTCAAAGAGTTCAATCTTATTTTTATCGGACTAGAGAATCTTGTTTCTCATGGTCTGAGAATCTTTAGGTGACTTTTGGAAAACTCTAAGTGTGCGTTTACTGAGGAGTGGTTTCTGTCTGGCCACTCTAAAGTAAAGGCCTGATTGGTGGAGTGCTGCAGAGATGGTTGTCCTTCTGGAAGGTTCTACTATCACCACAGATGAACTCTGGAGCTCTGTCAGAGTGACCATCGGGTTCTTGGTCACTTCCCTGACTAAGGTCCTTCTACCCTGATTGCTCAGTTTGCCCAGGCGGACAGCTCTTGGAATTGTCTTGGTGGTTCCAAACTTCTTCCATTTAAGAATGATGGAGGCCACTGTGTTCTTGTGGACCTTCAATGCTGCATGCGTTGTTTGGTACCCTTTCCCCAGATATGTTCCTTGACACAGTTTTGTCTCAGAGCTGTACGGACAATTCCTTCTACCTCATGGCTTGGCTTTTGCTCTGAAATGCACTGTCAACAGTGGGACCTTCAATTGAATTTACCACAGGTGGACTTCAATCAAGTTGCAGAAACATCAAGGATGATTTTTATTTTTTATTTTATTCATTTCACCTTTATTTAACCAGGTAGGCTAGTTGAGAACAAGTTATAATTTACAACTGCGACCTGGCCAAGATAAAGCATAGCAGTGTGAACAGACAACACAGAGTTACACATGGAGTAAACAATTAACAAGTCAGTTAGTAACACAGTAGAGAAAAAACATGAAAACAGGATGCACCTGAGCTCATTTTCGGGTGTCATAGCAAAGGGTCTGAATACTTATGTAAGTAAGGTATTTCTGTTTTACAGTGCCTTGCGAAAGTATTCGGCCCCCTTGAACTTTGCGACCTTTTGCCACATTTCAGGCTTCAAACGTAAAGATATAAAACTGTATTTTTTTGTGAAGAATCAACAACAAGTGGGACACAATCATGAAGTGGAACGACATTTATTGGATATTTCAAACTTTTTTAACAAACCAAAAACTGAAAAATTGGGCGTGCAAAATTATTCAGCCCCTTTACTTTCAGTGCAGCAAACTCTCTCCAGAAGTTCAGTGAGGATCTCTGAATGATCCAATGTTGACCTAAATGACTAATGATGATAAATACAATCCACCTGTGTGTAATCAAGTCTCCGTATAAATGCACCTGCACTGTGATAGTCTCAGAGGTCCGTTAAAAGCGCAGAGAGCATCATGAAGAACAAGGAACACACCAGGCAGGTCCGAGATACTGTTGTGAAGAAGTGTAAAGCCGGATTTGGATACAAAAAGATTTCCCAATCTTTAAACATCCCAAGGAGCACTGTGCAAGCGATAATATTGAAATGGAAGGAGTATCAGACCACTGCAAATCTACCAAGACCTGGCCGTCCCTCTAAACTTTCAGCTCATACAAGGAGAAGACTGATCAGAGATGCAGCCAAGAGGCCCATGATCACTCTGGATGAACTGCAGAGATCTACAGCTGAGGTGGGAGACTCTGTCCATAGGACAACAATCAGTCGTATATTGCACAAATCTGGCCTTTATGGAAGAGTGGCAAGAAGAAAGCCATTTCTTAAAGATATCCATAAAAAGTGTCGTTTAAAGTTTGCCACAAGCCACCTGGGAGACACACCAAACATGTGGAAGAAGGTGCTCTGGTCAGATGAAACCAAAATTGAACTTTTTGGCAACAATGCAAAACATTATGTTTGGCGTAAAAGCAACACAGCTCATCACCCTGAACATACCATCCCCACTGTCAAACATGGTGGTGGCAGCATCATGGTTTGGGCCTGCTTTTCTTCAGCAGGGACAGGGAAGATGGTTAAAATTGATGGGAAGATGGATGGAGCCAAATACAGGACCATTCTGGAAGAAAACCTGATGGAGTCTGCAAAAGACCTGAGACTGGGACGGAGATTTGTCTTCCAACAAGACAATGATCCAAAACATAAAGCAAAATCTACAATGGAATGGTTCAAAAATAAACATATCCAGGTGTTAGAATGGCCAAGTCAAAGTCCAGACCTGAATCCAATCGAGAATCTGTGGAAAGAACTGAAAAATTTCAGTCTCTCGATGTGCAAAACTGATAGAGACATACCCCAAGCGACTTACAGTTGTAATCGCAGCAAAAGGTGGCGCTACAAAGTATTAACTTAAGGGGGCTGAATAATTTTGCACGCCCAATTTTTAAGTTTTTGATTTGTTAAAAAAGTTTGAAATATCCAATAAATGTCGTTCCACTTCATGATTGTGTCCCACTTGTTGTTGATTCTTCACAAAAAAATACAGTTTTATATCTTTATGTTTGAAGCCTGAAATGTGGCAAAAGGTCGCAAAGTTCAAGGGGGCCGAATACTTTCGCAAGGCACTGTATTTCTAATAAATATGCAATCATTCTAAAAATCTGTTTTTGCTCATTATGGGGTGTTGTGTGTAGATTGATGAGGAAATTAATGCATTTTAGAATAAGGCTGTAATGTAACAAAATGTGGAAAAGTCAAGGGTTCTGAATACTTTCCGAATGCACTGTATATCTCACTTTATCAGGATATTTACGCCTCCATTTATCCACTAGTTACAATATATCCATGATTATTCTTGACACCCTTAAGTGCATGAGGGTGATAGTTTGTAGTGTGGTTTCCTTTATGGCCCATTCAGGTATTTAAAAGCGTATTATAATCTCCCACCATAATAATAGAGTCTTGTATTGTTTGTATATTTGATAAAATATGACATATATTCATAATTTGGACTGCAGATTAATGAGACAAATCTGTTTATGGTCCAATAACATATTTAAAAGAATCCTTCTACCTTCCGGATCTGTTTGAACAATTTGCACATTAGTATCAAAATTGTTAATTAATATCATCACCTCTTTTGAGTTTATTTGCCCATGGGAGAAGTATATTTCAACACACTCACCTCAATTGTATTTTATACAGTTATTAAAAAATGTACAGTTCCTGTCAAAAGTTTGAACACACCTACTCATTCAAGGGTTTTTCTTTATTTTTTTAAACTATTTTCTACATTGTAGAATAATAGCAAAGAAATCAAAACTACAAAATATGAAATCATGTAATAACCAAATAAGTGTTAAACAAATTTAAATATATTTTATATTTGAGATTCTTCAAAGAAGCCACCCTTTGCTTTGATGACAGCTCTTAACAATCTTGGCATTCTCTCAACCAGCTTCATGAGGTAGTCACCTGGAATGCATTTCAATTAGCAGCTGTGCCTTGTTAAAAGTACATTTGTGGAATTTCTTTCCTTCTTAATGTGTTTGAACCAATCAGTTTTGTTGTGACAAGGTAGGGGTGGTATACAGAAGATAGCCCCATTTGGTAAAAGACCAAGTTCATATTATGGCAAAAACAGCTCAAATAAGCAATGAGTAAAGACAGTCCATCATTACTTTAAGACATGAATGTCAGTCAATCCAGAAAATTTCAAGAACTTTGAAAGTTTCTTCAAGTGCAGTCGCAAAAAACATAAAGCGCTATGATGGAACTGGCTCTCATGAGGACAGGAAAGGAAGACCCAGAGTTCAAGTAACAGACACATCTCAACATCAACTGTAAAGAGGAGACTGCGTGAATCAGGCCTTCGTTGTCGAATTGCTGCAAAGAAACCACTACTACAGGACACCAATAAGATGAAGATATGTTCTTGGGCCAAGAAACACGAGCAATGAACATTAGACCGGTGGAATTCTGTTCTTGGTCTGATGAGTCTAAATTTGAGATTTTTAGTTCCAACCGCCAAGTCTTTGTGAGACGCGGTGTAGGTGAACGGATTATCTCTGCATGTGTGATTCACACTGTGAAGCATGGAAGAGGTGTGATGGTGTGGGGGTGCTTTGCTGGTGACACTGTCTGTTGGCCTCTAAGATCTGGAACCATTCACACACATCACCAAACCACTCACCCTCACTGTGGAGCCCAATCAACAGGAAAACATGCCCTTCTTCATCACCAGTTCACAAGATCATCCTAGGCCTACCTTGGCTTCAGCGCCATGACCCTACCATCTCATGGTCGAGGATGAGAATCACTTGGTCACTTGAATGCCAGAATACAAGCTTTCCTGTCCCCTGTGGTTCCACATCAGTTGAGAGTCCTGTGGTTGCACTCCAGCCCAAGTTCCCAGAGGAATATCAGGATCTAAGGGAGGTATTCTCCAAGACCCACGCTACCTGTCTTCCTGGAGCTGCAGAGTTCCTACAATCTCATTCTCATCCGGGAGGGGGATGAGTGGAACAAAGCGTTCAGCACTGGCCACTATGAGTACTTGGTTATGCCCTTTGGCTTAGCTAATGTTCCGTCAGTGTTCCAGGCATTCATCAACGAGGTGTTCAGGGACATGCTCGGATGTCAGGTGATTGTGTACATCGATGACATCCTGATCTTCTCAACCAACCTGGAAGATCACATCACTCACGTTCGAGCAGTCCTGGAACGCCTCTTAGCTAACCACCTGTTCGTCAAGTCGGAGAAGTGCCAATTCCACCAGAGGGCTGTCTCCTTCTTGGGCTACCAAATCAGCCCGCAAGGAGTGAGGTTGGAGGACAAGAAGGTAGATGTGGTAAGGTCATGGCCAGTCCCAACCACCATCAAGGGGTTACAACGGTTTTTGGGGTTTGCTTACTTTAACTGCCGCTTCATGAGGAACTTAGTTTCCGCCACTCTCACCTCCCTCCTCAAGGGTGGGCCTCATAGATTGGTTTGGTTTCCAGCAGCCGATGAGGCCTTTCGTCTCCTAAAGGGGCATTTCACCTCCGCCCCCTTGTTAAAACACCCAGATCCCACACTACCTTTTGTGGTTGAGGTAGACCCCCCCCCCCCCCCCCCGGACTTCGAGGGGAGCCCGGCATATGCTGTCAGATCCCTACTGGACTCCCTTCGTGGTGGGGGACGGCTCCAGTATCTGGTTGACTGGGAGGGGTATGGCCCAGAGCAGCGGTGTTGGGTTCCATTGGAGGACATTCTGGACCCCAACACCACCTTCGCTAACCGCCCCGCTCCTCGTCCTCAAGGTCATCGGTGTCGTCCTGTGGCTGGAGCCACACGTCAGAGGGGGGGATACTGTCACGTCTGCTCCTGGTCCTGGGATTCATCATTACGCACACCTGGGATTCATCATTACACACACCTGTTACTCATTATGATTCACACCTGGACTCCATTACCTTCAGAATTTCTTCCCCTTTATATATCACTTTCCCAT
The DNA here is from genome assembly GCF_057628025.1 of Oncorhynchus mykiss. Taxonomy (NCBI): domain Eukaryota; kingdom Metazoa; phylum Chordata; class Actinopteri; order Salmoniformes; family Salmonidae; genus Oncorhynchus; species Oncorhynchus mykiss. Next base: position 45,215,039 of record NC_143028.1, read on the forward strand.
GTTCACTCACTCAGTTGGTATTGTTCTTGTGTATCGGCGTACTGCCTTATGTTAGTGTCATGTTCTTGGTTTTGTGGTTTTACTAAAACGTTTCACCTGCACCTGCTTCCGACTCACGGCCCCATCATTACAAAGGCAAAGGATGGCTACTTTGAAAAATATAAAATATATTTTGATTTGTTTAAACCCTTTTTTGTTTACTACATGATTCCATGTGTGTTATTCCATAGTTTTGATGTCTTCACTATTATTAGTAAAAAATAAAGAGAAACCCTTGAATGAGTAGGTGTGTCCAAACTTTAGACTAGTACTGTGTATATATAAATAAAATATTGCATCTCTTAATTTATTACCACAATTAACAAATATCATAACCAGGAAGAGAGGTTACTGGAAATGGGGGATTAAGGGTGACAGGCCAAGTGGAGTTAGAATAAATAATGTGTACTCTGGGCAAAGAGTATGTGAGAAATAATGATGACAGAAGGGGCAGGGATGGGTACTGTGGAATCAAGATTACCGTATGACCATTGATATGATCATGCGATGTGATCATGAGATGAAAAACTGTCTGCAGTGTAATGATGGGAGGGGTTGATTGATGGATGCAGGGAGGTGATATAACTGGAAACTACTGCAGAAAGGTGACAGGAAAGAGGATGTCTAAGGAAAGGTTTTTATTATAGATAGGGAATTGTGGAAGATTGGATTTTTAAATATAGGGAAGAACAAGTGAGGAACTGGGCGAGCTTCCTCCTTCCTTTCACTCTGCCGTGCCGTGAGCTGGAATGGCTAAGATGTTACCATACGCTAGAACTCAGTGTTTGGCACATTGTGTAGTGTATATTTCCCCTTTGAGACAGGAGTTTTGCTGGTAAGGTGTTAGAACCTGCCAAGTATAGGAGCCTACCTCAGGTCCGCTTGGCTGGGGGAAGGAATGGTCACTTCCTTGAATTCTTTGTGGCACCCCCCCTTCTCGACCAGTGAGGAAGCACATGTTCATGGCCCATGGCCAGATCTCAGGTCTTACGGTAAGTAGGTGAATGAGAGGTGTGTATCACCACTGCTTTGGGAGGGGTTACATCCTCTGAGAATGCAGGGCTGTGCCGCTGAGGGGGAATTCACAATGGGGCTGGGGCTGGTGCTGAGATCGGACCTCAGAGACATACAACATACCACACCCAGATGAGTTGTGCAACCCCTGGACGTGACCTTCCTCATGGAGGGACAGGACAGACTTCCTGGATCGAACCAAGACCCTTCTTGACCTGGTGTTCTGATTGGGCTGTGTTTGAGGGAGGAGTGGTAGACGGGGAAGTGACAGGGAAGTGACCGTTCTCTGTCTGGTCTGACGCAGCAGCCGGTAGTAAGAGAGGGTCACAGTCACACAGAATTTCAGATGAGACTCCAGTTCTGTGGGAAAACAGCATTGAGCTCCATGACTCCACTGGGCAGACTGAGCAGGCCAGTGGCGTCCTCTAGGGAATGACCTCAGAGGACATCCAAGTTGCCTGCTGGGGAGAGAAAATAGAATCTCTCTCACACACAGACAGATCTCTCTCTCTTTCTACCAGCCACCCCCTCTCTCTCTATCTCTCTCTCCTTTCTCTGTCTGTCTCTGAGATTTGCTCACACAGTAATTTCATGCCATTGACTTTACTCGTTATCACAGCTCAGAAATGATATAGTTTAGTTTGCAGGAAAGTTTAAGCTGACCTTTTGGGTAAACACGCACACGCACACACACACGGCCATGGATTAACAAGGTGGTAAAGCTGGAGTGACACTACACAGACTCAGGGGGCTTTGCTCAGTGAATCCTCTAGTTTTACGTCAGCATGCGCATGCCTGTTTCTGGCATTGTTTTCCCGCTCTACTGAGACTAGACTGATGTAGCAGGGCAGTGAGTGCTATGTGTACATACTGTAAGTACCGTGACGTCTGCATACCCTAGGAGATTTCAAGGCTGCTCAAGTGGGCTACGGAGAGCTGTCTGTGTCACCCCATTCAGAGAGGACAGACGCACAGCACAATATCAGCATCACCATGATGTCACTATCCTTGTTACTGTTATTGCCTGTGCTAATATTGTCATTAGTCTATGTTCCACTGTTTAGATACGTTGTTCAGCTGTCTCAATGTTCAGTTATAGACTCTGTTACTCAAGTGTTTCACGAAACATTACTATCTGCTGAACATAAAATATAAGGTCAGTAGAGGACATCACAAACAGATACACACACACATACACGCACACACAATTATCTTCAATTAGGTGGCTGATAGGACATTGGTACTGTGATGACCTCATGGTGATCCTTGACCCCCTCGCTAACATCTCTCTCTTACCCACAGATCAGTGCTCCACACTGGGGTAGCCCTGCTGTTAGCCCAGTTGTCCTGCATGCTGTAAGTTACTGTCTGGGTATGTAGACCACCCTCCCGTGACCTTTTCTTTGACCCTTTCTACCAGAGGCTGTCTGAAGGAGGTCAACTGGGGTTATCATGTCCTGCTATCCGTTTATATGGGTCTGACTGATTTGCCTGGCTGCAACTCAACTCTCCCATCAGGATAGCAGTTTAAACTACAAGGCTACCATCCCAAACCCCACCACTGATATCACTTTGACCTCAGACCTCGGTGCCACGCTCTGTAGACCTCTGGAGAGGGTTTTCTAGACATGATTAATGATGTGCGCAAAGAGCCCACAGATGTGGAGGCATTTAGCATCTCTCCTGGTAAACCCACATTGGCTATGAAGATGAGGTAACTTAACCCAACCAGAGTCATGTACTACGGATCTAGATAGAGGAGTTAGGGAGCTACCTTTGGTTCAACTTGGGATTGGGATAACCGGTGACACGAATGTGGCTCACCTTTTAGCCAGGTAGATGTTTATGGCGAAGGTTCCTTCAGAACTGGCCTGCTCCGGGGCAGGCTAACTCAGTGCTAACTCCACTTATCCTGAATGTGTTTGAAGCGTGAGTTGAGTACCAATCAAATTAGATTCCCTCTATCTCGCAAAGATTGCGTCGGCATCCCTTCATTCCCTGACAATATCGGAGGAATATTTTATTAATCAAATGTTCTTGTGTGTTAAAATAGGGATTGACATTGGTTCAGGGAACAAAACCGAAAACTGGAAAATAACTTCATTTTTTGAGCAACAAAAACAGAACCGCGAGCAAAAGTGATCTATGCTGTTCCGAAACATACACTGTAACTGTTATTTTAACAGCATGAGAACCGATTAATAACTTTCTTTTACGTCCGGGGCATTTTTTCCATCCTCGCATAAAAACATAGCAAAAGCAACTATGCAAAGCCTTCACTCTGTCACTCAGTAAATTCTTCCATTGTCTGACTGGCAGCTGAAAATCTTTGCCAGTGTGTGTGCCTGTCTCGGCTACCTGAACCTCCCCCTCCGAAGCATAGGCTACTATAATGACATTGCAAGTGTGTTTCAGAAGATAGGGAGAGATGTTTAATGTTTAATAATCTTACCTTTTTGTAGTTAATAAATCCAGTGTGAAATGTGATAAATATAGTATCCTTAACTAGCATTGAAAAGTTCATCCATTCTCTAAATATTATAGAAGAATGGATTCACTTTTTCAATGTTAGTTAAAGATACTACAGTTATCACGTTTCACACTGGATTTATTAACTACAAAAATGTAAGATGTGTTTTTAATTCCTAATTCAGATAATGGATTCATAACCAGATGCCCATCGCATCAAGCCAAGCCTCCTCCTTCACCCTCTCTCACTTTCCCCCCAACCACAAAATGTAATTTGCATCTCGCGCCTTACGCTTGTCCGTCCATCACGCATTTAAACAACTAGCTTGCCAGCTCCATAGAAGGCTGTTCTATTCACACTGATTGGTGAAGTAATATAATGAGCTAAATGTAAAAAGCGATAGATTTCACAAGTAAAAAAAAAAGGAGCAATATAAACTGTAATTTTCTTTTGGTTCGAACCGGTTCAGAAATGTATTTTGCTGGTCAGAACAAACATGTTATTGTGGCACTGACGAGCCCATGGATTGATCATGTTTCAGCATTGTCTCAGTGCAAACTTTGCCGTTTGACTAGCCATGTGCGATATGGACTCGCAGTTACAAGCCTGACTCGAGTAAGTGGCGGATACACAATCAATATCTACCTCCGTAATATGGATGAAGCCTGAGCTGCAATGTGAAAAACCCTAATGTCAGAAAAGTCTGAGTACATCTAGCTTCATTCGTAGAATACCCCTCAGGGCCTGTGGTGGCCCGGGGATCTCCAGTGCTCTATGCTGTAGTAACACTGTAATGCAGAGAGGTGTGGAACTTTGAAGTGTGACAGCCAGTCATCAACTGAGGAAACCAGGGCTAAATGGGTAGGTTTCTCAGTGGAGTGGTTAGGGAGAACAGAGCTTATTTGCCTGTAGGATGTGGAGAGTATGTTATGTTGAAGTTGTGATGAAAGGTCTACTGTGTATAAACCCATGCTCTCTGGCTGCTTCATCTCTCTCTCTACCCCTCCATTTCTCCCTCGTTTATCACTTCCTGCACGGCTCCATCCAACCTTAGAACCCTTCAACCCCCCCTCTATCCCTCTGCCTCGCTCTGTCCCTCCGTCTACCCCTGTAACCTTCTTTGTCTCCCCAATGCCTCTCCCCTACATCCCTGCAGATAGACGCCTACTCATCCTGCTCTCTGTTTTGGCCCATTAGGATGGCTGAAAACATGATGGTATTCACCGTAGAACAGGGAGGAGGCGACAGGGGGAGAGGAAGAAAGAGAGGAGAGAAAGGTTGTATATCCCATCCCTTCATTTAATCTGGTTGCCATTAATTAGAAGGGAGAGTGTTTTGAATAAGGCACATTCCCAGGATTGTCCAGCTATCAGCTCTGTACAATGGAGCGGAGAGCACAAACCACGGGTGGTGAGTGGGATGCTGTGTGTGTGTGTGTGTGTGTGTGTGTGTGTGCAGTGGGGTGGGGGGTGACTGAGGTGATTTTAAGAGAGAAGAGATTTGGGTGTATCAGTAACAATGATGAAAATTATGTTCTCTGTGTCTTTGTTTCTCCTTCTGTCTCGGACTCTCTGTGTCTAACTTTCGAAGCACACATGCCTACTTTATATCAGGCAGTGTGTTTGTCACTGCTCTGAGGGTGAACAAGAGTGAACAAGGTAGTTTACAGATGCAATGAGCTCCACTTAGCCTTGTCCCATAAAGCTTTGCATTTACAGTACGTGTGTATGTTTTCCACTCCGTAATCTTATGACGTTCTATCAGTCGTCCATTCATCTCAGGTATTCCTTTCCGCTGATCCAAGAAGTAGATGTTTAACTATTCTCTCTCTCTCTTTCGGTGGCCTGTATCCCAAGTCACGTCAAGCAGAGGCCTGGCTGTGGACCGTGGCATGTGGTGTATAGCTATAAAACAGTGATCCTGTGTTAAAGGCTGGCTTTGGCTCTGGGTTATCACCTTCAGGCCTGCACGTCACGGCGTCTGGAGGCCTTATCAGCCACATACTGTAGCTCTGTCCATTAGCAGCTCTTTCATCTGCCCTCTGTTCCTCAGCCACACCACCAGGTTCTCCTTTTCTTCCCCCCTCTAATGAAGCCGTTTGGGGGATTATCTTTCAGCAGGGCTCCGGGAGCTGGAGGCTGGGGACCTGAGAACCACAGGCCCCAGCGTCTAGGAGTCTGACTCAGGTCCATCAGGACTAGTGCTACTGAGACTCTATGAACAGGTCCTCCCGTGTTCCCAGTTGGAAGCAGTGTGTTTGGAAGCATTGTGTCTTTAACAGCAACAGCAGCCCTGGGAACTGAGTTTAGAATGGTTTAGCATTGCTCTGCTACCACTACAGCCTGTGGGGAAACCTGGCCGGGGAACCCAGTATACATACTGTATCACCTGAAGGGCTATGGCCTGGACTATGACCTGGACTACGACCTGGACTACGACCTGGACCACGACCTGGACTACAGCCTGGAACACGACCTGGACTACAGCCTGAACCACGACCTGGACTACAGCCTGAACCACGACCTGGACCACGACCTGGACTACGACCTGGACCACGACCTGGACTACAGCCTGGACCACGACCTGGACTACGACCTGGACTACGACCTGGACCACGACCTGGACTACAGCCTGGACCACGACCTGGACTACAGTCTGGACTACGACCTGGAATATGACCTGGACTACAGCCTGGACTATGACCTGGACTATGACCTGGACTACAGCCTGGACTACGACCTGGACCACGACCTGGACTACAGCCTGGACTACAGCCTGGACTACAGCCTGGACCATGACCTGGACTACAGCCTGGACTACAGCCTGGACTACAGCCTGGACTACGACCTGGACTACAGCCTGGACCACGACCTGGACTACGACCTGGACTACGACCTGGACTACGACCTGGACTACAGCCTGGACTACAGCCTGGACTACGAAATGGACCACGATCTGAACTACAGCCTGGACCACGACCTGGACTACGACCTGGACTACGACCTGGACTACGACCTGGACTACGACCTGGACTACAACCTGGACTACGACCTGGACTACGACCTCGACTACAGCCTGGACTACGACCTCGACTACAGCCTGGACTACGACCTGGACTATGACCTAGACTACGACCTGGACTACAGCCTGGACTACAGCCTGGACTACAGCCTGGACTACAGCCTGGACTACGACCTGGACTACAGCCTGGACTACAGCCTGGACTACAGCCTGGACTACAACCAGGACTACAGCCTGGACTACGACCTGGACTACGACCTGGACTACGACCTGGAACATGACCTGGACTACGACCTGGACTACAGCCTGGACTACAGCCTGGACCACGACATGGACCACAGCCTGGACTACAGCCTGGACCACGACCTGGATCATGACCTGGACTACGACCTGGACTACAACCTGGACTACAGCCTGGACTACGACCTGGACTACAGCCTGGATCACGGCCTGGACTACGACCTGGACTACAGCCTGGACTACAGCCTGGACCTAGCCAGATCTGTCCACCCCAGCTCATTTCACCACTCCCAGGAATACCCCCCATACACACATACCTCAGCAGTACGGAATGTGAAATCATAACAATACACAAGGGGAACATGAGAAGAATGTTCATTAGAAATTAATGCTTTTCTATATGTTTCATGTTGAAAGTGAGTGGTGATTAATCTTCAGGTTTTTGGAAAATATGGTCCTGTTACAGGAGAGCTTGGATTTAATAGCTAAACTCGTAGGTATTCTAATGCCTTTTTCTCGAGTGTGTGTGCATGTGTGCGGGTGTGTGTGCGTGCGTGTGTTATGAAGTTCTTGAGTGCTTTCTAATGCCGTTGATAAGATATCCTGTTCCCACCTCAGTCTGGGGAAAAGGTTGGAGAGATGTAACTAATGGGACAAGGCCAGCACCGAATCCAACCGCTAACTACAGATGTAGGATCTTAATTTGAGCCAGTCTGCCACAGCAGGAAAATTATTCTGCAGCAACAGAACATTTGAATTATTATGTGGATTATAATTCAGCAACATTTCTGCAGGGGTTAATACATTTTTCGTAAGGGAAAATCAAGTCTTACATTTCAAAGTGGACATTACAAACTTCAGAATCCTTTTTAAACCTCAAATACACTACAGGTTTTAAATGTCCTGCTTTGCAGGAAGGTTCTCCTGTAACAAGGTAATCAAATTAAGATCCTACATCTGTAGCACTACTCGAAGATGTCCCTGTCAACACTCTCCCCTGACACCATAATCACTACTGTCAACTGTTACCTTAACCTCCACTACACATGGCTACTGGAAACACAAAATCTATGTTATTACCTGAGTATTACTTTACATGCCAGCCCCTGTCATCACTACTCACTCACAGCTTTATAAAAGCTGGAAAACGACTGTTTACTTGGATGTGTACCACTTTCTTACACTAACAATCTCACGCTGAGGGATTTTGTCGTCGCCCCCAGACTGCTCTTTTCACAGACTCAGCAGAATCTTGCTGTTTGTTTGTGTATTTGTCCCTTGGCTATGGCTTCTGTCTTGCTTGTGTGTGTGTGTGTGTGTGTGGTGTGTTGTGTGTTGTGTGCGTGTGTGTGTGTGTGTGTCTGTCTGTCTGTCTGTCTGTCTCAGGGTCTTTAGCCATGTTTGTGGTTTACCTCCCTGCTGAGTTTACAGGACTTTGATGCTGAGTCTGGGGAACAGGGATGATCTCTGGTTTGACTCGTCTTTTTTTTCTCCCTCTAATCCTTGCCACGAGATGCAGCTGTGCTCTAAACTCATCCCTCTGTGACGGTTGTAAGTAAAGGTACACTGCTTTGTCCTCTTGCTCTCTTTTTCTCTCTGCCCCTCCCTCTCTCTCACATGGTTTCTCTTTCTCTGTATCCCCTCTCTCTTATCAATCCAGCCCTTCCCATAGGAACACATCCTTCTTAGAGACAACTTGTAAACAACAGGACTGTCACTTTATACTACGTTTCTTCTATTCAGATGCAGTACGTGTTTGTGTTCGTGTCATGCCTTGGAGAGATTGAGGATGTCGACAGGATTTTCCCTCCATGGTTGCAGTATGCTGTAGAATGCGTGTAGAGTGCCAGTGTAACTGTCCCACTGTCGCTCAGTGTTGAGTTGAGCTGCAGGGCTGAAGGGAGAGGTTGCAGGGAGAGTGTAGTACGATACTGCTTCATAAGCTAGGGTCACCACCGTCACACTCCTTACGTAAGACGCCCAACAACAGCACTCTTTGATTAACGCTCACTTTCCTAACAACTGCAGGGTTGATAACGGAGGCAGTGAAGTGTTGGCTGCTGAGGAGGCCTGGAAGCATGCAGTTAATCTGATTTAGAAGGCTTTACTCCTATCTACGTACGCTCTGGGTGCATGGTAAAAGTGCATGTGAGAGAGGGGGGGACGATAGGGAGAGAGGGATCGACAGAGAGAGAGAAGGAGGGGTAAATAAGTGGAGAGAGAGTGATCGTTTACAGTGAGAATAAGGAGTAATCTGAGGTGAATCAACTGTCTTTAGAGTGTCAGCTCTCAATGACCATGACTAAAAACAATGTTCAATGGCTTTAAGAGAAAGCAGAGACGTTAAATCAAACCCTAATGTCAACAGAAAAAAAGTGATCTAACATTACACTTCCTGGGTTGGTCTTCAAGGCCAACAATGGTCGTCACGGGATACGCTATAATTGCAAAGAAGCCTGCCATGTTTCATCGCTTTGTGTCAATTGCATCTTGTTTGGTAATTGTGATTATTATTATGCTGATCCTTTTTTGAACACACAGGACTAGAAGAATATCAAGACAGACCCAGCATGCCAACCACAGACCATTATCCATATTTCTATCTGTCTGAACACTCAACAAGAACATCCTCAACGGCCATGGCAGACCACATCCAAACCAGACCGTTTGTCTGTGACTTTTCAGAGACATCTTGCACGAATATCGTTGGATTTCCAAATGTTTCAGAAGACAGGCCTGCCACTCCCATTAGTGCGTTGGTGGGCCATGTGAATAAACATTCCTCACTCTGGAGGAGGGAGGGGAGAAAGGCACAGGCATTCTGACACAGGCAATGATGAATTAACAAGATTTTATTGAATAAACGGATGTGTATACGCGCTGGTGTTTGCTACGGCGGATGCATTACACTCCTTCCTTCCTGGCTCTGCTCCAGACTGGCCATAGCTCGTGTTCATTGTGTTCAAGGATCTCTGATGTCTTCACAGGACTAGAGTGGAGGTGCGTACCACAAGTTAGAAAACAGGTTCAAGGACTTTCCAACAAATCCACTTATACCGTCTTAGGCCTGCAGACATTATATGATTTTTATTAGGATCCCCGTTAGCCGATGCCAATTGCGACAGCTAGTCTTCGTGGGGTCCGATACATAATGAAAAAGACATTAAAGACAAAAAATATATAATTTACATTTAAAACATGAACATAGACATTGTGACGGGCCGGGTGCCTGTACTGTCACGTCCTGATCTGTTTCACCTGTCCTTGTGCTCGTCTCCACCCCTCTCCAGTTGTTGCTCATTTTCCACACTTATCCCCTGGGTATTTATACCTGTGTTTTCTGTCTGTCTGGGCCATTTTATCTTGTTTGTTCAAGTCAACCAGTGTTTACGTGGCACCTGCCGGGCCTTTCTCTCCCAGTGCTCCCTCGTTTTCAATCTGCAGGCTTCTTCGTTCCCCTCGGACCACTCGAAGATAGTGTACATTATTACGCTGATGTCCGGGAGGGCACTCGCCTGGGCCATGGCGGTGTGGGAGCAACAATCCACCCTCTGCCTCAGTCTGGAGGTATTCTTGGTGGAGGTGAAAAAAGTTTTGTGTCTGGGAGAGAGGCTGCCCGGAAGTTACTCCAGTGTGTGGTGGATTTCCGCACGCTAGCAGCGGAGAGTGCCTGGAACCCAGAAGCACTGTTCGACATGTTCCTGCATGGATTATCGGAGGAAGTAAAAGACGAGCTTGCAACCCGGGAACTACTGACGGATCTTGAATCACTCATCGCTTTAATCATCCGGATCGATGGTCGGTTACGGGAACCTAGAAGGGGGAAGAGGTCTAATTACGGTCCCATTCGCTGACTCAAGTATCCCACCTTGCATCAAAAAAACTCTGGGAGTCCCCGGCGTCTTCATCCCCGAAAGGACCAGAGCTTACCCAAGTTCCTCTAAGAGCCTCCGAAGACTGACAATTTGTCCCTTCCCGAAGCCGAAGCAGATCGGCAGGGCTAGGCTGTCCCCAGCCGAACGCGTACGCAGATTTAACACCCAGAGTTGTCTGTATTGCGGTACTACAGGTCATTATGTGTCTACCTGTCCATTTAAGAGACCCAGCTCATTGGTAGGAATGAGTACTCTGGTGGGTCTTATTAAGGATAATGTTGCTTCTTCCCCTACTCGCCCCCTCTAAATACCACCCTTCTGTGGGGCGACCAGTCCAAGTCTTTCCAAATACTCATCAACTCGGAGGCCAATGCGAGTTATGTCTTATGGACGTTACCCTGGCGTCTGAGCTGGGCATCCCCACTCAACCCCTCTTCATTCCCATGGATGTTAGAGCGCTGGACTGGCGCTCTATAGGCCGGGTCACCCACCATACCACCCCCATCAACCTACGAGTGTTGGAGAACCCCAGCGAGATGATCCAATTCCAGCTAATTGAGTCTCCGCATCTTCCTGAGGTATTGGGATTCTCTTGGCTCCAGCAACACAATCCCTCGATTGACTGGTCTACTGGTGCCATCGTGGGCTGGAGCCTGTTCTGCGATGCCCATTGTCTGAAATCAGCTCTGCCTGCCCCGGGACGTCTTTCTTGGGACTCAGAAATTGCCCCGAACCTCTCCGACATTCCCACAGAGTACCAAGACCTCCGGGAGGGGTTCAGTAAGGCCCGGGCCCCTTCGCTTCCACAACACCGGCCGGTATCCAAGGAGGTTAAGGCGGATGCGCTGGCTTGCCACTATAGCCCCGCGGCTACACCCCCAGAAGCCGAGACCTTTCCCCCCTGCTCAAAAATCAATAGCCCCTCTGCTGTTCGTCCTCTGTTGCCCCATACCCTCTGTATACTTCCTACTTTTCCTGTTTCTAGATCTAAACCCATGTCTCACAGCCCTTTGTCTCCTGTTTCCTTTGTCTTACCTGAAGCCTGTATACTGCCTGTATACTGACTTTGGTTGCCAGTTGTACAGTGTTTCCTCATTGGTGCGGCTGGCTTCCGGGTTAAGCGAACAGAATTAATTAACATCTGAGAATTGGCGTGTAGAAAAGGCCTTGATGGTAGTGGAATGGATCCATACAGTAATTGTGGCTCCTAAACACATGAAACCCTGAGGAATTTCATGGTTATCAGATAAACAATAACATCTTCGGCTCGCTGTTAGACAAGAAAGATCCTCAAGTCACCCAAAGGGGTACAGAGGTTTCAGTCAAGTCACTCAGCGTCTCATGATTTGTTTGTTCATTCTCAAATACACAGTCATGTGCACCATCCCAAATAGCTACAGTATTCTTCAACATATGTAACAGAATCTACCATTGCTCTAAGGTCCTGTTTTGCATTCTACTAACACTGTGTTTTACTCCAGTTATTTCTCTCCTCCTCTCAGAGTAAGTAATGACAGTGACAAAGATGTTTTTATAGGAACTGTTAGTGTTAGCCCTGCTGTGTCTCTGTAGCCTGTCCTCACACCCCAACCCATTACTCACAGGAATCTTGGCCTCTTTTCACTGAGGTCTGCCCTGCCCTCGCTCATTCCTCCACTACCCGCTTCTCTCTCTCTCGACCTATCTCTCTTGCTCTCTCTATCCCTGTCTCATCCCTTCATTGCATTACTGTTCTCCCCTCTTTCTTGAAATCTCTAAGGATCATAAAGAGAGGGGGATACAAAGAGGTAGGGACCTATGATAAACAGAGAGAGATGGAGAGAAGCACCTGGGCAGAAGAGGCCATTGACCTTATGGGATACAGACATCACAGACAGGGGAAAGAGGAGAGAAAGAGGTACTGTATATACAGCACAATTAGTATATTTAGTCTATTCAATAACCTCCCAATGACATATCAGCCACCACAAGAAGAAGCAATACAGAAAGAGAAAAATACGGAGGAGACTGGGTTAGAATGTTTGCTGCAGTCATCCTCACTTGGACAAGAGCCACAGAAATGCACACACATCTTTGTTTATGTCACTGTGAACGATCATTATCCCTCTATAAACCACCACTCCAGTCCAGATCTCCCCAGCTGTGGTGTGTGTACTGTAGACTAAGTAAACCGTGCCTGCAGTGCACTGTCAATATTGTACATACACCTTCATTCATCTTGTTCTGTCTGTCCATCCATCCTGCATAACTGTGATCACTTCTGTTAGGTGGGAACTGTAAATACATGCCCCAAACAGAGTAAGATGCAGCACATGTCAAGGTATTATTCTCTATACAGGAGCCACAAGCTTAGTCACGCCTCGATGGTGGTGGGCTCTTTATCAGCAATTAGTGAAGTTAGTCCCAGGTCATTCTCACTCCTCCCAAAATATGTTAATACAGCGATTCCTGTGTACTCTCCTACTTTGATTTGTCTCACTGTGTAAACACCAAATGAGGATCCCTCTCCCTACCCAGCCACCCATTTCCTGTGAGGAATAGCAGAATGAGGATGCCCGTGGCCGAGGGAGGTAAGGAAGTCACACAGTGCCCTGGGAACTCATAATATTAAGATTGGGGTCATCTCTGGTCTGTTGTCCTGGGGCTAAGCCTTGTTATCTGTGCCCTCCTCACATAGACCCTGGACAACCCACTGGCCAATCACCACACAGCAGAGGTGTGTGTGTGTGTGCGTGTGTGTGTGTGTGCGTGCGTGCAAGTTTGTATGCAAGTTTGTTACAGCATGTGCATGTGTGTGCTCACATGTCATCATTGTATATATTAGCCTCTCTATTAAGATAAATGAAAGACAGAAGTGTAGATTTGATCTGGTGACATGGTCAAGTGATTCCATGTAAGAATGGTTGAGTCCATTTCCAAGAAGCACATAGATTTGACTGCAGTCAGGTATCTCTTGACATGTTTAAATAGGACCTGGACAAGGTCTTTGGTGTTTGTTGATGCTTGAACAGCTGGTCTGAATAAGGCCTAATAGCTTGTTAAACCTGCTGTAACCTGGGCCTAAAGGGCTTTGTATTCATTGGGTAAAGGTAGGATTTCCACAACAAATAAGAGCAGTGTTATCGTAAAAGGACACTTGCTGTGATAAACCTGCCAAAAGGTATGTCTGGAGTCTCATTTTAGGGTTTGCCTGTTCTCAGAATCTAATGAAAACCTGTTGTCTTTATGCACTCCTTGCAACAATATTATAGTATTTTGTTAAATGAGTGAGCAGTGTGTGTGGAGTGGAGTGGAGCGAGACCTATACTCTGGGGTCTTGTGAATGATGCAGGGCTCCGTTGTCATAACGGGACACCATATGACTTGGCTCCTCTCGGCAGTGACTTCATCTCAGTCCATTCACTCACACAGCTCTGCTCTGAGAAACATCAGCCAGATCAGGACATGAACTCTACTCAGCATGTTCTGACACTCCCTCTATCTCTGCTGAACTGATAACAGAGAAGTATTTTAAATGCAGAGATGACTGAAACAGTGAGTGAAGACATTCAAGACAAACTGCTCCTTTTCTGTCATGTGGTGCTTCTCTCTCTCTCTCTCTCTCTTTCTCTCTCATTGCCATAGCAAGTAAAGTAGATAATATACAAAAGTGAAATAAACAAAAATGAACAGTAAACATTACACTCATAGAAGTTCTCAAGGAAAAAATACATTACAAATGCCATATTATGTATATATACAGTGTTGTAACGATGTGCAAATGGTTAAAGTACAAAAGGGAAAATAAATAAACATAAATATGGGTTGTATTTAGAATGGTGTTTGTTCTTCCCTGTGGTCTTTCACCCAGTATATATTGTAGTTTATCAAAATCGGGTTTGTTTTCAAATTCTTTGTGGATCTGTGTAATCTGAGGGAAATATATGTCTCTAATAATGGTCATACATTTGGCAGGAGGTTAGGAAGTGCAGCTCAGTTTCCACCTCATTTTGTGGACAGTGTGCACATAGCCTGTCTTCTCTTGAGAGCCAGGTCTGCCTACACCGGCACCAGATCATCAGCAAACAGTAGACATTAGACTTCAGATCCTAGTAGGGTAAGCCCGGGTGCTGCAGGCTGTTCTAGTGCCCTCGCCAGTTCGTTGATATATATGTTGAAGAGGGTGGGGCTTAAGCTGCATCCCTGTCTCTCCCCAAGGACTTCCCCTGTGGGAAGAAATATATCTATTTTTTGCCTATTTTAACCACACACTTGTTGTTTGTGTACATGGATTTTATAATGTTGTATGTTTTTCCCCGAATGCCACTTTCCATCAATTTGTATAGCAGACACTCATGCCAAATGGAGTCAAAGGTTTTTTTTAAATCAACAAAGCATGCGAAGACTTTGCCTTTGTTTTTGGTTTGTTTGTTTGTCAATTAGGGTGTGCAGGGTGAGTACGTGGTAAAAAGTCAATTTGATATTTGCTCAGTACATTGTTTTCACTGAGGAAATGTATGAGTCTGATGTTAATGATAATGCAGAGGATTTTCCCAGGGTTGCTGTTGACACATATCCCACAGTAGTTATTGGGGTCAAATTTGTCTCCACTTTTGTGGATTGGGGTGATCAGTTCTTGGTTCCAAATAATGGGGATGCCAGAGCTAAGATGATGTTAAAGAGTTTTAGTATAGCCAATTGAAATGTGTTGTCTGTATATTTTATCATTTCATTAAGAATACCATCAACACTACAGGCCTTTTTGGGTTGGAGAGTTTTTATTTTGCCCTGTAGTTCATTGAATGTAATTGGAGAATTCAGTGGGTTCTGGTAGTCTTTAATAGTTGATTCTAAGATTTGTATTTGATCATGTATATGTTTTTGCTGTTTGTTCTTTGTTCTTTGTTATAGAGCCCAAAAGATTGGAGAAGTGGTTTACTCATACATCTCCATTTTGGATAGATAATTATCTGTGTTGTTTGTTTAGTGTTTTCCAATTTTCCCAGAAGTGGTTAGAGTCTATGGATTCTTCAATTACATTGAGCTGGTTTCTGACATGCTGTTCCTAATTTTCTGTAGTGTATTTCTGTATTGTTTTAGTGATTCACCATAGTGAAGGCGTAGACTCGGGTTTTCTGGGTCTCTATGATTTTGGTTGGACAGGTTTCTCAACTTTTTTCTTGGGTTTTTGCATTCTTCATCAAAACATTTGTCATTGTTCTTCGGTTTTTCTTCGTTTTCTTTTTAAATTTGATAGAGAAGCTGAGAGGTCAAATATACTGTTTAGGTTTTCTACTGCCAGGTTTACACCTTCACTATTACAGTGAAACATTTTGTCCAGGAAATTGTCTAGAAGGGATTAAATTTGTTGCTGCCCAATTGTTTTTTGGTAGATTTCCACACTACTCTCCTTCCATCTATAGCATTTATTAATACTATACAGGTCCCTTGGCTTTGATGACTCATGATTGAGCATAGCTCTGTTCAAGTAGAGTGTGATTTTGCTGTGATTTGATAGGGGTGTCAGTGGACTGACTGTGAACGCTCTGAGAGACTCTGGGTTGAGGTCAGTGATAAAGTAGTCTACAGTACTACTGCCAAGAGATAAGCTATATGTGTACCTACCATAGGAGTCCCCTCGAAGCCTACCATTGACTATGTACATATCCAGCGTCCGACAGAGCTGCAGGAGATGTGACCCGTTTTTGTTGGTTAAGTTGTCATAGTTGTGCCAAGGGGGGCATATGGGGGAGAGAATGCTGTCCCCTCAAGGTAGGTGTTTGTCCCCCTGTGTGCTGAGGGTGTCAGGTTGTTGTCCAGTTCTGGCATTTAGGTCGCCACAGACTAGTACACGTCCCTGGGCCTGGAAATTGTTGATCTCCCCCTCTAAGATGGAGAAGCTGTCATCGTTAAAGTATGGGGATTCTATTGGGGGTATATAGGTAGCACACATGAGGACATTTTTCTCAGTTGAGATAATTTCCTTATTCATTTCTTGCCAGATTTTCCTGTTTTGACTAATTTGATAGAGTGGGTTAGGTCTGCTCTATATCAAATTACCATACCCCCTGAGTCTCTTCCCTGTTTCACACCTGGTAGTTTGGTGGATGGGACTACCAGCTCTCTGTAGCTTAGAGGGCAACTAGTGTGGCCGTCTCCTTTATACCATGTTTCTTGTAGGATGACAATGTCTGTATTTCCAATTTCTTTGGTGAAGTCTGGGTTCCTGCTCTTTAAGCCAAAGGCAGATGACCTCAGACCTTGTATATTCCAGGATGAGATAGTAAAAACTTTGTGTTTCCATATTGTCTAGTGTTGTTTTTGTGTGGTTTAGGTCTGGACTATCACAGTAGGTGTGAGCAGAGCATGTTGAGTATCTGATACATACTGTACCTCTTAGGTCGCATGATGGGGCTTGGGCGGTTTAATAGTGGGGGTTGGGCCTGTTCCTCTACTCACGTTCTGGGCATATGTCCTGCTATCATGTTTAGGTCCTTGCCGCAGAAGGGGCATAGGTCCAATATGGGGGGGCCTATATAGAGTGTGGCCAGGGTTTGCTTGGGGTGGTTTTAGCTGGTTGGGGTGTGGCTGGTGCTGTTGTGGTCTGGGTGTAGGTCCTCTTGGCATGGGAT
Organism: Oncorhynchus mykiss; assembly: GCF_057628025.1. Lineage (NCBI taxonomy): Eukaryota > Metazoa > Chordata > Actinopteri > Salmoniformes > Salmonidae > Oncorhynchus > Oncorhynchus mykiss. The sequence continues at coordinate 45,232,309 of NC_143028.1, forward strand.
CTCTCAGTGCAGGTCCTTCAGGGGGGGGGGGGGGGGGGGTCTTGCAAATCTGTGAGGGTGTCTCACTGGTCTCGGCGGGGTGTCCGTTGCTCTGTTGCTCCTGTGTGAGGTGTTGGGGCTACGGTTGAGGGTGACATCCTTCAGCGTCCTGGCAAAAGTTGGGATGGCTGCCTTGTAGAGGTGGACATGGTCGTAAAGGCTGTTCAAGTCCAGGCTGAAGTAGTGGGCCTGGTAGACATTAGGTCCCTCAGCAAGGAAGAAGCCACTGCTCCAAAACTGCCATAACAAAAGCCAGACTACGGTTTGCAACTGCACATGGGGACAAAGATTGTACTTTTTGGAGAAATATCCTCTGTTCTGATGAAACAAAAATAGAACTGTTTGGCCATAATGCCCATCATTATGTTTGGAGGAAAAGGGGGAGGCTTGCAAGTCAGAGAACACCATTCCAACCGTGAAGCACGGGGGTGGCAGCATCATGTTGTGGGGGTGCTTTGCTGCAGGAGGGACTGGTGCACTTCATAAAATAGATGGCTTCGTGAGGAAGTAGAATTATGTGGATATACTGAAGCAACATCTTAAGACATCAGTCAGGAAGTTAAAGCTTTCTCACAAATGGGTCTTCCAAATGGACAATGACCCCAAGCATACTTCCAAAGTTGTGGCAAAATGGCTTAAGGATAACAAAGTCAAGGTATTGGAGTGGCCATCACAAAGCCCTGACCTCAATCCTATAGAAAATTTGTGGGCAGAACTGAAAAAGCGTGTGCGAGCAAGGCCTACAAACCTGACTCAGTTACAACAGCTCTGTTAAGAGGAATGGGCCAGAATTCACCCAACTTATTGTGGGAAACTTGTGGAAGGCTACCCGAAACGCTTGACCCAAGTTAAACAATTTAAAGGCAAATGCTACCAAATACAAATTGAGTGTATGTAAACTTCTGACCCACTGGGAATGTGATGAAAGAAGTAAAAGATGAAATAAATCATTTTCTCTAGTATTATGCTGACATTTCACATTCTTAAAATAAAGTGCTGATCCTAACTGACCTAAAAGGGGATTTTTACTAGGATTAAACGTCAGGAATTGTGAAAAACTGAGTTTAAATGTATTTGGCTAAGGTGTATGTAAACTTCCGACTTCGACTGTATAAATATAAATATATATATACACACAGTGCATTCGGAAAGTATTCAGACCCCTTGAATTTTTCCACATTGGTTACTGTGCGTTATAGCCTTATTCTAAAATGGATGAAATAGTTTTTTTCCCTGATCAGTCTACACACAATAACCCATAATGACAAAGCAAAATTAGGTTTTTAGAGATGTTTGCAAATGTATTAAAAAAAAAAAAAACTGAAATATCACATTTACATGTATTCAGACCCTTTCCTCAGTACTTTGTTGAAGGACCTTGGGCAGCGACTACAGCATCGAGTCTTCTTGGAAATGATGCTACAAGCAGGGCACACCTGTATTTGGGGGGTTTCTCCCATTCTTCTCTGCAGAGCCTCTCAAGCTCTGTCAAATTGGATGGGGAGCATTGCTGCACAGCTATTTTCAGGTCTCTCCAGAGATGTTCGATCGGGTTCAAGTCCGGGCTCTGGCTGGGCCACTCAAGCACATTCAGAGACTTGTCCCGAAGCCACTCCTGCATTGTCTTGGCTGTGTGCTTAGGGTCATTGACCTATTGGAAGGTGAACCGTCTGAGTCTGAGGTCCTGAGCACTCTGGAGCAGGTTTTCATCAATGCTTCCGTCTGGCCGCTCTACCATAAAGACCTGATTGCTGGAGTGCTGCAGAGATGGTTGTCCTTCTGGAAGGTTCTCCCATCTCCACAGAGGAACTCTGTCATAGTGACCATTGGGTTTTTGGTCACCTCCCTGACCAAGGCCCTTCTCCCCCGACTGCTCAGTTTGGCTGGGTGGATATCTCTAGGAAGAGTCTTGGTGGTTCCAAACTTCTTCCATTTAAGAATGATGGCAGCCACTGTGTTCTTGGGGATCTTCAATGCTGCAGACATTTTTTGCTATCCTTCCCCAGATCTGATCCTCGACACAATCCTGTCTCAGGGCTCTGCGGACAATTCCTTCTACCTTATGGCTTGGTTTTTGCTCTGACATGCACTGTCAACTCTGAGACCTTATATAGACAGGTATGGGCCTTTCCAAATCATGTCCAGTTGATTGAATATACCACATGTGGATTCCAATCAAGTTTTAGAAACATCTCAAGTTTGATCAATGGAAACAGGATGCACCTGAGCTCAATTTTGTGTCTCATAGCAAAGGGTCTGAATACTTATATTAATAAGGTAATTTAATACATTTTTAATACATTTGCTAAAACCTGTTTTTGCTTTGTCTTTATGGGGTATTGAGTGTAGATTGCTGAGGAATTTTTAAAATTCCTTTTTAGATTAAGGTTGGAACGTAAAAAAAAACATGATCTGCCAAACCGCAGTTCATAACACCCGCCCACTTAACCCGGAACACAGCCGCACCAATGTGTCGGAGGAAACACTGTTCAACTGACGACCGAGGGCAGCCTGCAGGCGCCCAGCCCGCAACAAGGAGTCGCTAGAGTGCGATGAGCCAATTAAAGCCCCCCCTGGCCAAACCCTCCCCCAACCCGGATGACGCTGGGCTAATTTTGCGCCGTTTTACGGAACTCCCGATCACGGCCACTACAAACCCGGTTCTTTAGTGACGCCTCTAGCACTACGATACAGTGCCTTGGACCGCTGAGCCACTTGGCAGGCCCTAGGAAGGTGTTTTTAATGTTTTGTACACTCGGTGTGTATAGATATCTTTGTTCGAAAAAATAGAATATTTCCTTTGACGGAGTGATACTGAATATAAAAAAAACTTACCCCACTCAACTTACCCCACTCTCCCCAACCTGACCACACTGGTGAAATGAATGCTGTTTGTGTTTTATCACTTGGGGGTCTTTGTTTTTGATCTGAAGTCTGTGCAGCACGTTTGTTGTCCTCAGAGAAAACCAGTATCTGAGGCTCCCAAGAAAATCATAATAATCATAAACAAAAGAGGCACTGCTTCCTTGTGGTTGTGTGGCACACATCTGGACTTCCCTCAGATTAAACATTCCATATGTGAACTGAGCTGGAAACGATTTGTTCACCGGCAGTGCCGTCACTCCTGCCAAAAGGAAGAGGGGGTTGAGAACGGACCACTGCAGTGAAAAGATTCTAGGTATGGAGTTAATTTGGCCTAAGGTCTTGGTTGCAGTAGGATGCTATTTGGCAGAGTTTAAACATGTAATCTCCCATTTGATTTTCATTCATTGGGCAGGATGGGAGGGTGCCAGTCCCCTTCTCCCGGGAGTAAGACATCCCACCCATATCAAGGTCAAGCTGGCTCTTTATAAACATTGATTAAATGTGCTGGAAATTGCCCTCTGGCTTAGTTTACACATGAAAGACAAGAGTACCGTGTTAAGAAAGGAAAAGAAAGATAGAAAGAAAGAAAGCACAAGACATCAGTTTACAGAGCCTTCAGAAAGTACTCACACCCCCGTTGACTTTGTCAGCATTTTGCTGTGTTACAGACGGAATTTGAAATAGATTCAATTGCAATGTTTTATCACCCATCTACACACAATACCCCATAATGTGAAAGTGGAATTATGTTTTTCATTTTTTTAAACAAATGAATACAAAAGGAAAAGCTGTAATGTCTTGAGTTAATAAGTATTCAAACCCCTTGTTATGGCAAGCCTAAATAAATTCAGGAGTAAAAATGTGGATGGGTGGATGGGTAACCATTTAAAAAGCAGACATTGAATATCCCTTTGAGCATGGTGAATTTATTAATTACACTTTGGATGGTGTATCAATAGACCCAATCACTGCAAAGATACAGGCAACCTTCCTAACTCAGTTGCCGAGGAGGAAGGAAACTGCTCAGTGATTTCACTATGAGGCCATTGGTGACTTTAAAACAGTTAGAGTTTAATGGCTGTGATAGGTGAAAAATGAGGATGGATCAACATCACTGAAATTACTCCACAATAATAATCTAACTGAGATAGTGAAAATGAACAAAGCCTGTACAGAATGAAAATGTTCCATAACATGCATCCTGTTTGTAACAAGGCACTAAAGTAATACTGCAAAACGTGTGGCAAAGCAATTCACTTTTTTGTCCTGAATAGAAAGTGTTAGGTTTGGAGCAAATCCTATACAACACATTATTGAGTACCACTCTCCATATTTTAAAGCATAGTTGTGTTTGCATCATGTTATGGGTATGCTTGTAATAGTTAAGGACTGTGGAGTTTTTCAGGACAAAAATTAAATGGAATGGAGCTCACAAGCAAAATCCTAGAGGAAAACCTGGTTCAGTCTGCTTTCCACCAGACACTGGGAGTTAAACTCACCTTTCAACAGGACAATAACATAAAACACATGGCCAAATATACACTGAAGTTGCTTACCAAGAAGAAAGTGAATTTTCCGGAGTAGTCGAGTTACAGCTTTGACTTAAATCTACTTGATAATCTATGGCAAGATCTGAAAATAGTTGTTGAGCAATGATCAACAACCAATTTGACAGAGCCTGAAGAATTTTGAAAATAGTCATGGTTAAATGTTGCACAATCCTGGTATGGAAAGCTCTTAAACGTATTTTATTTTCAATACATTTGCAAAGATTTCTAAAAACATGCTTTCACTTTGTCATTATGGTTTATTGTGTGTAGATGGGGGAGAAAAATGTATACTTAATCCATTTTGAATTCAGGCTGTGACAACAAAATGTGAAATAAGTCAAGGGGCATGACTACTTTGCCAACACTGTAACAGCTGAATAATTGCTTTTCAGGATATTCTCTTGATTCGTATTTGTTTTATCATCAGACTGCATCCAAACTGAAGCGAAACGATTAAGAGATATCATTGTGCAACTGTGTCTGGTCTTGTCATTCAAAGAGCAGTCTTGTTTTACAACTGTTAGCAGCAGTCTATAACAAACAAACTGCTCACATGGACTTGGCTTATTCGACAAAATGTTGACCAAACCAATCTACAAAAAGCTTGAATGGATTTACTCTCTAGGAGTTCTGGTGGGCCTTCGCGCTTCAGCAAACAAAGTAAAGGAGGGGTGCTCAACAACAATGACAAAAATCATGAGAACGGCTTGCCAAGAAAAACTTCCAAAAGGACTAATTCAAGGTAAAAAAGCAGTTGGAGCACTCAACAAAAATGGATTATTAATAATAAAAAAAATAGGGGAGGGGGTGTGGTTCAAAAATGAACCCCAAACGGTTATTGAAAAGGTTATTTGAGGACCCATTAAAAGAGGTTCTTTGAAGAACCCTTTTAAAGGGTTCTTCGAATAACTTATAGGTGTTCCCCCAAAGTTTCAATTTGAAAAACCCCTAAAGGACAATCCAGGAACCTTTTAGAGCATAGTTAGCATAAGCTGCTAAAACATTTCATGAAATAACAAAAAAAGTGTAAACTGTAACCATTAATTTCCCTTTATAGTTTATTTGCCTAAGCATGACCTTCATCCACAATTTTTGTGTCAGTAATTAGACATTGTTCTTAGGGGGGGGCTAGTTACTCCCTAGTACCCTACAGGATGCGGACAGGTGACTGACTTCTCAGCGTCAGTCTTCCTCAGAGTGACCTGTCCATTGTACTTAGCTCCTATTTATAGTCTAGTGGCTCATTGAGACACAACAACATAAACAAATTATAATGATAATATGTAATTGGCAAATTATAGCAAAAATATATATAAATATTGTGTCTCGTTAATCAATAGGACATGGCAAAATATACATAGGTGATAAAGTATTTGGGTTTTTGTGAATCCTGAGACACTGAGACCGAAAAATCCTGGCAACAACAGTATAGAGACGAGGACAGCGAAAAATCATCGTTTAGTCCCTTTGGATCCACAGTGTCTGAGTTGTACTGCCAGGATGCCTCTCTATGTTTTAGTTTACATACGATATCACCTCTTGGTGAAATGTGGACAGTGTTCCATGGCTACAAAGTGCAGGGAGGGAGGTGAGCCATGGTTGGCTTGGATGCAGTGGAGCGCAATAACATAGTCCATGTTTTATTTCGAATAGCAGTCTTATGTTCTGCAATGCGAAGTTTAGTTTGACCAATATAAGCAGCCCCGCAAATGCATTTGAGCATGGATATGACAATTATGACATAATTAACCGTTGTATTTTGTATTATTTACCTGTTATAGGGTGGTAAAACACTGTAGTACTTGTCGTACTTTCACAATGTACACAGTGTCCACACTTGTAATTGCCATTGGGCGGGCCTGGGAGCCAAGTGTCACGCTTCTTGGGTAGCTGTGTGCTGTGCGTAACGGAATCGGCTACAGTATATTGCGCGCACGGAGAAAACAAATGCGAGGGTGTAATGTTGTGAACTCTCGTAGATTTGTATCACTTTTGAGAATCTTCTAGTGTTTCAATACAATGGATTTGACGCGACCGGCACATGGGCTGTACTCTGTGGAAAAACACAAACATGGGGGCGTTTTGTCCTGGTTTGACGTGCAGTCTCTGTAGCACGGGTAGAGGCCGGTTCAACGACACCCTTATCATATCGGCGTTGCAGAAACTTGGTGCTGCATATCATTAGCTTTGCACTCTAAATCTATGTCCTACAGTTACTTCGGAGTCTTAGGAATTGACCCATCGGTATGTTCCCTTAAAGGTGTAGGGTAATAGGGGGTAACTATCCTCCTCTAAGAACCGTGTTTAATTGTTGACACAAAAAAAGCAATGTTTGGAAAACAATTGGTATGTGGATGAAGGTCATGCTTAGGCCAATAAACTATAAAGGGAAATAATGGCTACAGTTTAGACTTTTTTAGAAATTTCCTGAAATGTTGTTTTTAGAAAAGTATATATTTGTTTAAAGTACAAGAAAGGGCATTTTTCTTACTCTCTCTCTCTTCTCGTTGATGTTTCTGTCGAGCCTTTTCCTCCAGCAACCTTTTGTAAGGTGAGGCTGTCAGTACTGCCGCAGACTCTGTCGTCCTCTTCCTCTGCCTCTGCCTCTCCTCCTGGATCCTCGGTCTCCGGGACAACCCCAAAGAACTGCTGCAGCTGTTTGGTTGTTGTTTTAGCACAAACAAACAAACAAGAACACATGAGTATTGGTACAATAAACACTTCTAATCATTATATGCAAATACATATTCCCTTTTTTTCTTACCAACATTTGGAGCAAGGGTATGATGTGGCGGAGGTAGATATTGTGGAGTTAGAGCTGTTGGCGGTGGAGGTAGAGCTAGTGATATGGTGGTAGAGGTGGCGACGGTAGAGCTGGTGGCCGTATCGGTAGAGGTGGCAGCGGTAGAGCTGGTGGCAGTATCGATAGAGGTGGCGGCGGTAGAGCTGCTGGCAGTATCGATAGAGGTGGCGGCGGTAGAGCTGGTGGCAGTATCGATAGAGGTGGCGGCGGTAGAGCTGGTGGCAGTATCGATAGAGGTGGCGGCGGTAGAGCTGGTGGCCGTACCGGTGGAGGTGGCAGCGGCGGTGGTAGAGCTAGTGATATGGTGGTAGAGGTGGCGACGGTAGAGCTGGTGGCCATATCGGTAGAGATGGCAGCGGTAGAGCTGGTGGCAGTATCGATAGAGGTGGCGGCGGTAGAGCTGGTGGCCGTACCGGTGGAGGTGGCAGCGGCGGTGGTAGAGCACTGTGGATTTAGATTACTTTTTCTTGCCGGCAATGGGCTCAGGCCACTCTATAACCTGAGTGGCCACGAAGTCCGCCTGTGTGAATATATCCTTCTCCAAAGGCCACAGCCCACTGGCCAGGAAGCCCTTCACCCCTCTTTCCACACTGGTCACCTTGTTATAGGTCTTTGTGATGAGGCCAGCCATTTGGTACAGTGAGGGAAAAAAGTATTTGATCGCCTGCTGATTTTGTACGTTTGCCCACTGACAAAGAAATGATCAGTCTATAATTTTAATGGTAGGTTTATTTGAACAGTGAGAGACAGAATAACAACAAAAAAATCCAGAAAAACACATGTCAAAAATGTTATAAATTGATTTGCATTTTAATGAGGGAAAAAAGTATTTGACCCCTCTGCAAAACATGACATAGTACTTGGTGGCAAAACCCTTGTTGGAAATCACAGAGGTCAGACGTTTCTTGTAGTTGGCCACCAGGTTTGCACACATCTCAGGAGAGATTTTGTCCCACTCCTCTTTGCAGATCGTCTTCAAGTCATTAAGGTTTCGAGGCTGACATTTGGCAACTCGAACCTTCAGCTCCCTCCACAGATTTTCTATGGAATTAAGGTCTGGAGACTGGCTAGGCCACTCCAGGACCTTAATGTGCTTCTTCTTGAGCCACTCCTTTGTTGCCTTGGCTGTGTGTTTTGGGTCATTGTCATGCTGGAATACCCATCCACGACCCATTTACAATGCCCTGGCTGAACGGGGCCATGTACCAAGATTTGACGGTACATGGCCCCGTCCATCGTCCATTTGATGCGGTGAAGTTGTCCTGTCCCATTAGCAAAAGAACACCCCCAAAGCATAATGTTTCCACCTCCATGTTTGACGGTGGGGATGATGTTCTTGGGGTCATAGGCAGCATTCCTCCTCCTCCAAACACGGCGAGTTGAGTTGATGCCAAAGAGCTCCATTTTGGTCTCATCTGACCACAACACTTTCACCTAGTTGTCCTCTGAATCATTCAGATGTTCATTGGCAAACTTCAGACGGGCATGTATATGTGCTTTCTTGAGCGGGGGGACCTTGCGGGCGCTGCAGGATTTCAGTCCTTCACGGCGTAGTGTTACCAATTGTTTTCTTGGTGACTATGGTCCCAGCTGCCTTGAGATCATTGACAAGATCCTCCCGTGTAGTTCTGGGCTGATTCCTCACCGTTCTTATGATCATTGCAACTCCACGAGGTGAGATCTTGCATGGAGCTCCAGGCCGAGGGAGATTGACAGTTCTTTTGTGTTTCTTCCATTTGCAAATAATCGCACCAACTGTTGTCACCTTCTCACCAAGCTGCTTGGCGATGGTCTTGTAGCCCATTCCAGCCTTTTGTAGGTCTAGAATCTTGTCCCTGACATCCTTGGAGAGCTCTTTGGTCTTGGCCATGGTGAAGAGTTCGGAATCTGATTGATTGATTGCTTCGGTGGACAGGTGTCTTTTATACAGGTAACAAACTGAGATTAGGAGTAAATTAAGAGTGTGCTCCTAATCTCAGCTCATTACCTGTATAAAAGACACCTGGGAGACAGAAATCTTTCTGATTGAGAGGGGTTCAAATACTTATTTCCCTCATTAAAATGCAAATCAATGTATAACATTTTTGACATGCGTTTCTCTGGATTTTTGTTGTTGTTGTTATTCTGTTTCTCACTGTTCAAATAAACCTACCATTAAAAGTATAGACTGATAATTTCTTTGTCAGTGAGCAAATGTACAAAATCAGCAGGGGATCAAATACTTTTTTTCCCTCACTGTATATACCTATCCTTTCCCCAGGAAGCGTCATCATCCATTGATCTGCTACCCTGTTTAAAAGGCCTTCAGACCGTTGAAGACGGTACGTTCTAACAGCTGCATCTTGTGGATGCACTGGCGTGACTTAGTGATGAGAATCACTCCCTGGCCTCTTGCTGTCCGAACAGCCTCTAGGCTCTTATGGGAGTGGTGCCCATCGAGGATGAGGATATGGGGTTCCTCAGGGGTCCAACCAACACTGTGGGCCAAGTGGTGGTGCCAGTCAACAAAGAAAGTACTGTCGACCCAGCCTGAGTCACTCACCCTTCCAACGGACCCTAGAGGTGCTTCAACCAGCAGCTGTTCGTTCATCCTCTGCGGTACGTACTGTCCCACTGCACTGATAGCACAAATTACTGTGACTGTGAAGCGCCTCTCTGGGCTGGTCATCCATGCAAACTGTTTTGCTCCCTTGGTGGCCACCACAGGCAACAGTTTCTGGACATATTATATTCCCGTCTCATCCATGTTCCAACTCTTTGTTGACCCGACGTCCCTGACGCTGTTTAAAACATCCTTGTAGGCCATAAAAAAACGGGTCAACCTTAAGCTTATTAAAGTCCACCTCGCAAGACTGGTTGCTTGCAGTACTCAAACTGACAGTTGAGGGTTGGACATCATTAAGCCACTGAACCAATCCACCCCTGCATACCGCTTTCCTTTGTTGAACCTGTGCTTGATTCCCATCCTCTCTGCCACATCGAAGGCGAGTCTTCTCACGTCTCATGATGTTAGGCCAAACAGGGCAAAAAGTATTATTATTAACTTGCAGGTGGGAGAGGTGCCATTTGAAAAGTGCTCTCTTAAAAACGTAGCTAGATAGCTAGCTATATGACATAAAATGCTGTGTAAAATAGCTAAAAGGCTATAAAATAAGATTAACTGTAAAGCTTTCAGTCACTAGTGGAAACATTTACAACTGCAACTAAGTATGATATCTTTTTAATGTACTTACCTCAGACGATCTTGTAGTAAGGTTGCTAGATAGCACTGTCAAGCCCTGATCTGTTTCACCCGTCCTTGTGATTGTCTCCACCCCCTCCAGGGTGTCACTGATTTTCCCTAGTGTATTTATCCCTTTGTTTCCTGTCTCTCTGTGCCAGTTCATCTTGTATGTTTTTCAAGTCAACCAGCGTATTTCACATTCTCCTGCTTTTTGCTATTCTCCGTTTTCTAGTCCTTCCAGTTTTGACCCTTGCCTGTTTCTGGACTCTGTACCCACCTGCCTGACCATTCTGCCTGCCTTGACCACGAGCCTGTCTGCCACTCTGCACCTCCTGGACTCTGATCTGGTTTTGACCTTTTTGCCTGTCCACGACCATTCTCTTGCCTACTCCTTTTGGATTGATAAACATGGTAAGACTCCAACCATCTGCCTCCTGTGTCTGCATCTGGGTCTCGCCTTGTGTCCTGATAAGCATGTCTAGCAGTTAATGCTAACTAGTATTTACTGCTAGTGAGGTTGCTAGCTAGCAAGTTAGCATAAACTAGCACTAACTAAATGTCTAAATGACAGGTGGAAACACATTCATAACTATAAAGGGGTAACTAGCTCCCAGGAGACAGGAATAATGTGTCCCTGAACAAAGGGGGGGGGGGGGGGGGGGTGAAAATCAAAAGTAACAGTCAGTACCTGGTGTGGCCACCAGCTGCATTAGGTACTGCAGTGCATTTCCTCCTCATGGACTGCACCAGATTTGCCCGTTCTTGCTGTGAGATGTTACCGCACTCTTCCACCAAGGCACCTGCTAGTTCCCAGACATTTTTGGGGGGAATGGCCCTAGCCCTCACCCTCCGATCCAACAGGTCCCAGACGTGCTCAATGGGATTGAGATCAGGGCTCTTTGCTGGCCATGGCAGAACACTGACATTCCTGTCTTGCAGGAAATCACGCACAGAACGAGCAGTATAGCTGGTGGCATTGTCATCATGTCAGGATAAGCCTGCAAGAAGGGTACCACATTAGGGAGGAGGATATTTTCCCTGTAATGCACAGCATTGAAATTGCCTTCAATGACAACAAGCTCAGTCCGATGATGCTGTGACACACCGCCCCAGACCATGACGGACCCTGCACCTCCAAATAGATCCCGCTCCAGAGTACAGGCCTCGGTGTAACGCTCATTCCTTCGACGATAAACGCGAATCCGACCATCACCCCTGGTGAGACAAAACTGTGACTCGTCAGTAAAGAGCACTTTTTGCCAGTCCTGTCTGGTCCAGCGATGGTGGGTTTGTGCCCATAGGCGAGGTTGTAGCCAGTGATGTCTGGTGAGGACCTGCCTTACAACAGGCCTACAAACCCTTAGTCCAGCCTCTCTCAGCCTATTGTGGACAGCGTGATGTTCAGTGATGTTCGGATGTACTGATCCTGTGCAGGTGTTGTTACACGTGGTCTGCCACTGCGAGGACGATCAGCTGTTCGCCATGTCTCCTTGTAGTGCTGTCTTAGGCGTCTCACAGTATGGACATTGCAATTTATTGCCCTGGCCACATATGCAGTCCTCATGCCTCCTTGCAGCATCCCTATGGCACGCAGATGAGCAGGGACCCTGGGCATCTTTCTTTTGGTGTTTTTCAGAGTCAGTAGAAAGGCCTCTTTAGTGTCCTAAGTTTTCATAACTGTGACCTTACTTACCTATCGTCTGTAAGATGTTAGTGTCTTAACGTTCCACATGTGCATGTTCATTAATTGTCTATGGTTAATTGAACAAGCATGGGAAACAGTGTTTAAATCCTTTACAATGAACATCTGTGAAGTTATTTGTATTTTTACGAATTATCTTTGAAAGACAGGGTCCTGAAAAAGTTACGTTTCTTTTTTTGCTGAGTTTGTATACACTACCATTCAAAAGTTTGGGGTCACTTGGACATTCTTGTTTTTTAAAGAAAAGCAAATTTTTTGTGAATTAAAATAACATAACATTTATCAGAAATACATTGTTCATGTTGTAAATGACTTTTGTAGCTGTAAACGGCTGATTTTTTATGGAATATCCACATAGGCTTACAGAGGCCCATTATCAGCAACCATCACTCCTGTGTTCCAATGGCACGTTGTGTTAGCTAATCCAAGTTTATCATTTTAAAAGGCTAATTGATCATAAGAAAAACCTTTTGCAATTATGTTAACACAGCTGAAAACTGTTGTTCTGATTAAAGAAGCAATAAAACTGGCCTTCTTTAGACAAGTTGAGTATCTGGAGCATCAGCATCTTTAGGTTCGATTACAGGCTCAAAATGTCCAGAAACTAAGCACTTTCTTCTGAAACTCGTCAGTCTATTCTTGTTCTGAGGAATGAAGGCTATTCCATGCGAGAAATTGCCAAGAAACTGAAGATCTCGTACAACGCTGTGTACTACTCCCTTCACAGAACAGCACAAACTGTCTCTAACCAGAATAGAAAGAGGAGTGGGCAAGAGGACAAGTACATTAGAGTGTCTAGTCTGAGAAACAGACACCTCACAAGTCCTCAACTGGCAGCTTCATTAAATAGTACCCGCAAAACACCAGTCTCAACGTCAACAGTGAAGAAGCAACTCTGGGATCTGAGAGTCAACTACTTGAGAACTACCGGTTTGACAGATGTACAGTATATTTGACATAATCAAAATCAAATCAAATGTATTTATATAGCCCTTCGTACATCAGCTGATATCAGCCTAAAACCCCAAACAGCAAGCAATGCAGGTGTAGATGAGGTGTAGATGAGTTTCTTCGGGAAGACCTAGAGGCAAAGACAGGAGGAACCACGCATTGCTACCAGTGCTTCAGGTTTTGATGGCCTGGCATTCCTTCGCAATTGGAAGTTTCCAATGAGTGCTGTGTGAAGTTTTTAATGTGCACAAGTCCTCTGTGTGTAGGGTTGAATTAATTACAATTTCCTACACAGGCTGAACAAAACATACTTGCCATTGAGTAGGGTTACCAAGAGTTTGTGGAGCGATGCACAGTGCTGTTCTGTGTTCTCCATCCAAACTCAGCCGGGTAGTCTGGGAGAACTAAAGTATGGATACGTTCCTCTCCAACAGGAAGTCTAAAGCAAAAACACAGATCAAAATGAAGCCCTGCTTCCTTTAAAGAGTCAAAAGGCAACATGGTCTGCTAGAAATCCAAGCTCAGCTTGTCTATGGGAGAGACTTGAGCACAGACTACCAACCTGGTCTTTTCATATTATTCTGTAATAAATCAGAAAAACTCCTTTTAGTATGATATATTACGTTTTATATTGTATGTATTAATTTGTGACTGTCCATCACCCATTTTGTATGATATGTTACGAATTACAATTCGTATTATATGTATTTAAATTTACAAAATGTACAATATGTTACAAATTTGCAATGTACAATATGTCACGAATTTGCAAACGTACGATATGTTACGAATTCTAGCTAGGTGGCTAATGGTAGCTAGCTCCCTAACGTTAGCTAAGGGTTAGGGTTAGTGGTTAGGGTTAATTTAAAAATTGAGGGTTACGTTTTGGAGTTAGGTTAAAGGGTTAAAGTTATGGGAATGGTTAGGGTTAGGTAAAGGGTTATCTAAAGGGTTAGGGTTAGGGGTAGCTAAAAAAAGTAGTAAGTAGTTGAAAAGTTGCTAATTTGATAAAATGCTAAAAGTCTGTGCTGGGATTCAAACTTGCAACCTTTGGGTTGCTAGACGTTCGTGTTATACGTCTACCCATCCACCTCAAACAACCACCCTACTTTCATTTTTGCCTTAAGTAACCATCTCTCTTAGGTAACCATACCAAACGTATGATATCATAGTAAATGAAGTGTCTCAGATTTACATACAGAATAATACGAAATGCTCTGAGACCAGGTTGAGACTGTAGTCATGTAGTACCTTGTCAGTGGCAACCTTTCATTCAATTGGGGGTGGGGGATGTTATTTTGGCATTAATATGTGTCACATATCAGTTTGCAAACAATGTAAAAAAAAAAAATAATAATAATAATTGAGCTGCATACAAACATGTTCTCTTTTTTGCTTTCTTGAGTAAGGCAGCTCCAAAATGCAGGTGTGTTTCAGCCTAGCTCAGTGCTTTCTGTGGTGGTGGGGCAGCCAGCGGAAAATACAGGGCAGGGGTTGGTAATGTTTTATAGTTGCGCCATGATTGGCTCAGGGTTCTGTCACTCATGGGGACACTACGTCACTTACAAAACGAACGGTAAAGCTAGAAAATTCAAGCCCTTTGGGTGCTGCAATTGAGTTGCATTAAGGTCAATGGCCACAGATACAATTATGTCAAATCATGTATCTACAGAAGCTTTGATTGGACTGATCATGTCAACATCATACTTTCAAAATCTTAGCTGGCAGTCATCATCATGAATCAAGTCGACAATTTAATCCTTGTCATATGAAGAGAAATTATGAAGAGAAATTATAGATAAAACGTATCGGTGCTCATGGGCCATTGGACACGAACAATACACAACAAGTTGGAAATCGCAAATTCAATAATGAGTGGTTTGGAAGGAATCAGTGGCTAACTGCAAGCATTGCAAAGTGATCAATAGCCTGCTATTCAGTGGAGTGGGTGTGTGGACCCAATTCTCGGTTTAAGGTTCTCTTTTCCAAGCTTAAAATTATAAACATTCAACATTGGAGGTGCTGTCAATCCAGCATGATTTCTGCCGCGCTCAAAACAACTGTTAACTCGGAACTGAGAGATCTAACGCAATGAGTTCAAGACAATTGGGATCTCGGGAAAAAACTAGCTCCGACTGGGCAAATACGTTTGAACGGTCATCCAACTCAGAATTGTAAATCGGGAACTCCGGCCTCTTTCTAGAGCTACGACCTGAAGATCACTGAAGTCATCATAATACGACCTTGTTTTTTTCTGAGTTCCCAGTTGTCTTGAAAGCACCATAAATCAAGAGAATGCCAGACTTTAATGACAAAGTTTGTTGACAAAATTTGCCCACAAGAATGACCGCAGCGCCACCTTTCAGTTCAAGTGAGCACAGCACAACAAGTTGAGTCCAAAAATGTCTTGTATACTGCTGCATAAATGATGTAATATGCCAGGGAGATATGTATACTGTAGCTAAGAAAGTAATACAAAGTGTATGTTGTGTAGTAAGCTGTTAGTAGCCTATGTGCCTCACCCTAATAATTTAGGGTCTATTTCCCCCTCTTAATTTCATCTACTGTTCTGACTTGGTGGTGCACATTTAGCCTATAACCTGCTTTAGAGAAATGTAATCATCAAATATTGTAAGAGCTTTCATTGTCTGGTTATATGCCCCCTTTATTTATCCTATGCTTCTGACTTGGTGTATAGGGAGAACACTGTGAGAACGGCCCATGTTCTGAATTCTGTCAGTGTACATTTCAAAGGTGCTGAACAAATTGTTATGTTGACTACGTCCATCCTAGCTCACTTATTAATGTCTTATTTTAAATTACGGATTGCCTCTTATCTGCCTTATGCCATAGTTTTGTACATCTCAATTGTCAGTAGAAACCACATTTGTTTAAGCAAGTCAACCATATCAGCTATGTTTTTTTTAAAGACAGTAAATGAGGCTGAATGAACTGTTTCGCTGCCAGACAAGGCTCCGCTGATAGCCAGGTGTAGCTGTGGTAAGGTGTTGGGACTGCTGTTGGGACTCTGCTGTTGGGACAGCTTTATGTAGGCCCGAACAGTTTGTGGGCACAGTTTGTCCCCGTTATAGTGCAATTTATGTATTGTTTAGTGTTTTGTTGTTTGCATGCATCCCCCAAAAAAATATTTTGCCCCACCAAGATTGACATGCTAAAATCGCCACTGCACCTTGTAATATGGTAACCTACTGTTTAAACACAGCTAGCTAGACAAACTTCAGGTACAGTAGGTAATATTATGAAAGGATAGTGGGCCAAAAAACTGTGGATCTCCTTAGAGATAAGCAGATTGGACTGAGGGAATCATCAGGTTAAAAGCTACAGCCTAATAAAATGGAAATTATCTATTTATGTTTAAGGGGATATTCACATGTTGCTCATTTGGACTCCAGATTCGGGTGTTAAATGATTTTGTTTTGGTAGAGCTTTTATTATAATATGAAAGACTAAGAGCGTATATCCAATACAGTGGGCCCAAATCATTGTTCACAGTTTTATCAGAATATTAGAGCTGGACCAAGCATACTGTATATGGAAATTCTGAAATTGAAACATCTCTTCCAGTCCACACCAGAGCTCCTGTGGTAGATTTGGCATCGAGACACATAGTCAGCATGTTTATGCTTCTGGCATTTAATTAAATATAATAATATGCTGTTTTTTTTAAACGTCCTCCCTCTTGATTTGAGCAACGGAAGAAATATTTGGGGAGAAGTGTAGCATTAAAATGCAGTTAGACGTTTGGAATGCAATTTTTTATAAACTAGAATTTAACTGCGGGTTTTCAAATAATTCTCAATACGAACCCTAAGAATAACAAAATGGCAGGGTGTGTAATTTTGGAACAGAAACCAGTTAGCAGTCCTGTACTGCAGGGTTTTGAAGGACAAATAGTGGTTTCCAGTTCAAAGGGCAGCTGCAATAATCATGATTCCCTCCTAAAATACATAAAAAGTGGAGAAAAGTCTGCCTCCATGTAGAATACTTGAACAATCATCCATAGCCTTCCCTCGCTTTAAACAGGGCCCATCCATTCCCATTGTTGTCAGCTCCTGTGGATTCTCAGTTCAAGATTAAAAGCATGCAGATGTTGGCTGCTTTTTTTTCTTGGTCAAAACCAAGAAAATACTGTGAGTATGCTTTTTAAATAATTGGTTCAATAGTAAGTTGAAGCCTAAAGGTAAACTCGGTATAAAGGGCTTCTAATGTGTGATTTAACTGCTTGTTTTCATTTGACCATGAACACAAATAAAATGTAAGGCCTAAAGTCAACAAAACCATGCATGTTTGGTCACCGACAAACAAGCAAGATTTCTGGCTCTCACAGGCCTGTAACTTCTTCTTTAAGAGGCTCCTCTGTCCTCCACATGTTACCTGTATTAATGGCACTTGTTTGAACTTGTTATCAGTATAAAATACACCTGTCCACAACCTCAAACAGTCACACTCCAAACTCCACTATGGCCAAGACCAAAGAGCTGTCAAAGGACACCAGAAACAAAATTGTAGACCTGCACCAGGCTGGGAAGACTGAATCTGCAATAGGTAAGCAGCTTGGTTTGAAGAAATCAACTGTGGGAGCAATTATTAGGAAATGGAAGACATACAAGACCACTGATAATCTCCCTCGATCTGGGGCTCCACGCAAGATCTCACCCCGTGGGGTCAAAATGATCACAAGAACGGTGAGCAAAAATCCCAGAACCACACGGGGGGACCTAGTGAATGACCTGCAGAGAGCTGGGACCAAAGTAACAAAGCCTACCATCAATACCAAACTACGCCGCCAGGGACTCAAATCCTGCAGTGCCAGACGTGTCCCCCTGCTTAAGCCAGTACATGTCCAGGCCCGTCTGAAGTTTGCTAGAGAGCATTTGGATGATCCAGAGGAAGATTGGGAGAATGTCATATTGTCAAATGAAAGCAAAATATAACTTTTTGGTAAAAACTCAACTCGGCGTGTTTGGAGGACAAAGAATGCTGAGTTACATCCAAAGAACACCATACCTACTGTGAAGCATGGGAGTGGAAACATCATGCTTTGGGGCTGTTTTTCTGCAAAGGGACCAGGACGACTGATCCGTGTAAAGGAAAGAATGAATGGGGCCATGTATCGTGGGATTTTGAGTGAAAACCTCCTTCCATCAGCAAGGGCATTGAAGATGAAACGTGGCTGAGTCTTTCAGCATGACAATGATCCCAAACACACCGCCCGGGCAACGAAGGAGTGGCTTCGTAAGAAGCATTTCAAGGTCCTGGAGTGGCCTAGCCAGTCTCCAGATATCAACCCCATAGAAAATCTTTGGAAGGAGTTGAAAGTCCGTATTGCCCAGCAACAGCCCCAAAACATCACTGCTCTAGAGGAGATCTGCATGGAGGAATGGGCCAAAATACCAGCAACAGTGTGTGAAAACCTTGTGAAGACTTACAGAAAACGTTTGACCTCTGTCCTTGCCAACAAAGGGTATATAACAAAGTATTGAGATAAACTTTTGTTATTGACCAAATACTTATTTTCCACCATAATTTGCAAATAAATTCATTAAAAATCCTGCAATGTGATTTTCAGGATTTTTTTTCTCATTTTGTCTGTCATTGTTGAAGTGTACCTATGATGAAAATTACAGGCTTCTCTCATCTTTTTAAGTGGGAGAATTTGCACAATTGGTGGCTGACTAAATACTTTTTTGCCCCACTGTATAGTCTTCCAGGAAAAGCCGATGATGCAGTTTTGGAATTCATTTAAATATGGTTTGTGTTGGAATCTTCTTTAGTATTAATGAAAATAAAATCCATTCTAGTAGTTTCACATGCCTGTCTGTGTCTTCTCTGATGATTTGCTAAGTATTTATCTTATTTCTCGATCACACCGACAGCGTCATTGCGTATGCGTCAAACTGTATGCGTAGACAGCTTGACAGAAATGGTAGCAGGTGAACTTTTGTTGCATACATATCCAGATGATGTCGTGTACCATTTTGCGCAATGACGCTGTAGGTGTGATCGCAGCGTAACTGTAAGTCGAGTAGGGGCCTCTAAAAGGTCAATTCTCTCTGCAGACAGGGTCTGCATTACACTTTTTAACAGTCACTTTATTACGCTATAATCGACTTTTGAACTTGGATAGTTTTTTTGCATCTTAACAACACACTTCAAAATTGCCCCTGCTCCAGCTCTTCTACTTCTACTACTATTAATTCTTCTGATTTTAGAATATATTCATTATCATGAGAATGAATAGATTGCAGTTGCTATTGGTTTTGAGGAGTGCGGTTTCTAATTGCATTCTATTGCATTAGGACACTTTGGAACTACAAAGACATGGCAGCCACAAGCCCTGCAAAACGGCAGAGGTTCTCTCTGTCCACTTCCACTCTCCCTCTCTTCTGTTCCCCTCTCCCCCCTCTCCCTCCCTCCCTTCCTTCGTTCCCCTGTCCTTTTCTGCCTGCTCTGTGGGCCAACCTCCCTGCCAGTGGTTAGTATCACAGATGGAGATTAGGAACACCCTGGTTGGCCATTGTCCTTTGCCCTGGAGTCCCAGAAGGACACACTGAACACTCGATAGCAGTGTGTAATAAGAGACAGACATTTTTTTCACTTCTTTATCAGCTGCAATAGCTTCCGTTGAGGTCACTACCTCGTCTCATTTTGCTACCCCCTCCCCTCCGTCATCTAGATAATCAGGTCATTAGGTTTAGAGGATGGGGGAATGGCGGAGAAGAGAAGCTTTGCAAAGCCTTTGAAACTTGTTAAGTATGAATTATTGTAATACTTATTCTTATCTACCCAGGGTCTCAAAACTCAGACAGACCACTGCGACAGCAATCGTTTAGATGAAAGAAAATTCTCCTGGTTTAAAATATTCTAAAGAGGCAATAAGTTGGATGTATTGAAAAATAACACTTTTTAAACAATTATATAATCCAGAATGACAAAATGCGTTGTTGAATAACATATGAATCCATTCTTTTGCCTTTTTTTCAGAGCATATTGAAAACAGAGCAGTTTCAGGTGGACATTCAGGAAACCACAGGGTCAAAAGGAATCCCTCTCAGCCTGCTCTCAACCGTGCGTTTGGTACACAAACTACAAAGGTAGGCACCCTCGCAAAAATAAAGTGTGAGCACTGCAGGAAGTCCAATAGACTCCAAGCAAAAAGAGGGAAACGTATGCAACAAACATGGAAAGGAAAGAGAACAAGTATTGATTTGTTTCTATAATATCTGTATTATTTTTACAATAGATAACACAGTTATCAGTTCATAGGGTCAGACTGGATGTTGTTGATTTCCATTCTCAGAGCAAGGCATGGTGGGAAACCAGCTGTGGAACACAGACTTGTCATTCCGCCCTGATTACAAGCCAATCAATGTTTGACCACCATTAGTTGATTGTGGTATTTCTCCCTGGTCTAATCTTTGATAATTACCCCTCTGAATTACATTTTATTTCTGGAGTGAAGTCTGTACGTAAAAAGTCACAGAAAAATGGTGTACCTCCCACCCAGGCAATAGCTGTCGTTTTCCACCACTCCTAATTCACCCCAATGTTTAAATCTGCCATTTAAAATGCCATGTGTTGTTATTGTGTCATGGTTGGCATTCCTGTCAAATTAAAACATTCTTGTTGAACAGGACCCATTCTCCACTACAAAACTGAACGGATATGATTAACAACGATGTGCCACCAGAGACGATCATGATGAATGTGTTTTCTGTGGTTAGGCACGTTAAGTATGAGAGAACGGTCACTCCCCCACATGTCAGAATGCCAAGTATTATGTTGTGCTTCATTCCCTGGAGCTTCTGCCCATGCCATACCATAACAGCACACCACAGACCTGCCATGGACTTCTCCTAGAAACACTGCTCATTAACCTTTTACTGCAATGGACTAAATCAGGGTCATGAAGTGTTTCTTGGTAGTCTTAAACACATCTAATTTGAAACCAAAGTATACACCTCACAGACATGATTATGGGTATAAAATATATATATAACAAAACCGGTTGACACAGAAACACCAGATTTCCAGCAGAATTTTTTAAAGTTATGTTTATTAATTCTGAAATTCTGAAAAATATGAATAATATTCCAACCATGAGGCCACTAGTCTTTTCACTGCAGGAAAGGGCTACAGAACTAACGTATGGATCAACACACACAGTGGATGTCACAGTGGATGTACTTGAATTGCGGTGGCATTTGCTTTCCTCGCTTTTGCAACCATGATAAACAACTATTGTGACAAACAATTACACATCATGCATGTTTTTGTCTCCTTTGGGTGGTACTTGTATTGCGGTGGCATTTGCTTTCCTCGCTTTTGCAACCATGAAAAATAACTTTTGTAACAAATAGTTACACATGATACATGTTTTTGTCTATATTGAACTGTTTATCAATGACGAAACATCATGTAAGTCCTTTAAACTGCAAAATGACATGTTTATGCATTGTTAAAAGTACTTGGGGCAAGCAAATTGGCTTGTCCCAGTAGTGACACAGTAGAGTAGTGAGTAGCAACATGTTTTGGAGATTTAGAGATATTTATCTATTATTTTGAATGCTAGAAATTAAGAAAAAGTGTTTAATTAGAGCGTTGGACCAATAACCACAATGGTTGCTGGATCGAATGCCCGAGCTGACAAGGTAAAAATCTGTCGTTCTGCGCCTGAGCAAGGCAGTTAACCCACTGTTCCCCGGGCGCTGAAGACGTGGATGTCGATTAAGGCAGCCCCCCGCACCTCTCTGATTCAGAGGGCTTAGGTTAAATATGGAAGACACATTTCAGTTGAATACATTCAGTTGGACGTTTTAGGCGAAAATTGAAAAAAAGGGTCCGATCCTTATATATAAACAATAAACATCTATTAATAAAATTTAGAAAAATCTACAATTATAATGTGTCCCTAGGTTTTATGTCAGTGGTGTTGCCGCCTTGAAAATCAGTCATTACAAAGATATACAAGGACCTTGAGCATTCGCTCCAGTGGCAAACTGTTATCGGGGGAGGGGTGTATACTAAAGAAAATAGTTAGCTAATCCCACCCTCATAAATTAGAGGATTCCATTGATGATTGTTTTTACTCAATTTAAATGAAGTGAAAGTACATTGTAAGCAAAACGAATAATCATATCACTTTAGAAAATTATTTTTCAAGCATTCATGACCTTAGATTTGAGAATCTGTGGCCTCCATTTAAGACAATCCTAAATAAGCTGTAGACCACACTATCTACCGAGAGAGTTCTCAAGTATATTACTCGTAGCCATCTATTTACCACCACAGACCAATGCTGGCACTAAGACTGCACTCAACCAACTCTATATGGCCATGAGCAAACAAGAAAATGCTCAACCAGAAGCGGCGCTCCTAGTGGCTGGGGACTTTAATGCAGGCAAACTTAAATCAGTTTTACCACATTTTTACCAGCATTTCACATGTGCAACCAGAGGGAAAAACACTCTAGACCCCCTTTACTCCACACACAGAGATGCATACAAAGCTTTCCCACACCCTCCACTTGGAAAATCTGAACATAATTATATCCTCCTGATTCCTGCTTAGAAACTAAATCTAAAGCAGGAAGCACCAGTGACTCGCTCAATACGAAAGTGGTCAGAGGATGCGGATGCTACGCTACAGGACTGTTTTGATAGCACAGACTGGAATTCCGGGATTCATCCAATGACATTGAGCAGTATACCACCTCGGTCATCGGCTTCATCAATATGTGCATCGACGACGTCGTCCCCACAGTGTACATACATATCCCAACCAGAAGCCATGGATTACAGGCAACATTCGCAACAAGCTAAAGGCTAGAGCTGCCACTTTCAAGGAGCGAGACACTAATCCGGACGCCTATAAGAAATCCCGCTATGACCTCTGATGAACCATCAAACAAGCAAAGCGTCAATACAGGATTAAGATTGAATCCTACTACACCGGCTCTGACGCTCGTCGGATGTGTCAGGGCTCGAAAACTATTACGGACTTCAAAGGGAAACCCAGACGCGAGCTGCCCAGTGCAATCAGCCTACCAGATGAGCAAAAGGCCTTTTATGCTTGCTTCGAGGCAAGCAACACTGAAGCATGCACGAGAGCACCAGCTGTTCTGGATGACTGTGTGATAACACTCTCGGTAGCCGATGTGAGCAAGACCTTTAAACCGGTCAACCTTCACAAAGCCGCGGGGCCAGACGGATTACCAGGACGTGTACTCAAAGCATGTGCGGACCAACTGGCAAGTGTCTTCACTGACATTTTCAACCTCTCCTTAACTGACAGTAATACCTACATGTTTCAAGCAGACCACTATAGTCCCTGTGCCCAAGGAAGCGAAGGTAACCTGCCTAAATAATTACCGACTCGTAGCACTCATGTCGGTAGCCATGAAGTGCTTTGAAAGGCTGGTCATGGCTCACATCAACAGCATCCTCCAGGATACCCTAGACCCACTCCAATTCGCATACCACCCCAACAGATCTACAGATGATGCAATCTCAATCGCACTCCACACATCCCTTTTCCACTTGGATAAAAGGAACACCTATGTGAGAACGCTGTTCATTGACTACAGCTCAGCGTTCAACACCATAGTGCCCACGAACCTCATCACTAAGCTAAGGACCCTGGGACTTCCTGACGGGCCGTCCCCAGGTGGTGAGGGTAGGTAGCAACACATCTGCCCCACTGATCCTCAACACTGGAGCTCCGCAGGGGTGCGTGCTCAGTCCCCTCTTGTACTCCCTGTTCACCCACGACTGCATGGCCAGGCACGAGTCCAACACCATCATTAAGTTTGCAGACGACACAACAGTAGTAGGCCTGATCACCGACAACGACGAGACAGCCTATAGGGAGGAGGTCAGAGACCTGGCCGGGTGGTGCCAGAATAACAACCTATCCCTCAACGTAACCAAGACTAAGGAGATGATTGTGGACTACAGGAAAGGGATCACCGAGCACGTCCCCATTCTCATCGACAGGGCTGTAGTGGAGCAGGTTGAGAGCTTCAAATTCCTTGGTGTCCACATCAACAACAAACTAGAATGGTCCAAACACACCATGGCAGTCGTGAAGAGGGCACGACAAAGCCAACTCCCCCTCAGGAAACTAAAAAGATTTGGCATGGGTCCTGAGATCCTCAAAACGTTCTACAGCTGTACCATCGAAAGCAGCCTGACTGGTTGCATCACCGCCTGGTATGGCAACTGCTTGGCATCTGATCATAGGGCGCTACAGAGGGTAGTGCCTAGAGCCCAGTACATCACTGGGGCCAAGCTTCCTGTAATCCAGGAACTATATAATAGGCGGTGTCAGAGGCCCATAGAATTGTCAGAGACTCCAGTCACCCAAGTCATAGACTGTTTTCTCTGCTGCCGCACGGCAAGCAGTACCGGAGCGCCAAGTCTAGGCTCCTCGACAGCTTCTACCCCCAAGTCATAAGAACAATTAATCAAATGGCACCCGGACTACTACATTGACCCCACCCCACCCCACCCCACATTTGTTTTGTACACTTCTGCTACTCACTGTTTATTATCTATGCATAGTCACTTCACCTCTACCTACATGTACAAATTACCTCTAACCTGTACCCCCGCATACTGACTCAGTACCGGTACCCCCTGTATATAGCCTAGTTTTTGTGATGTTATTGTTACTTTTTACTTTATTTGGTAAATCTTTTCTTAAAACTCTTCTTGAACTGCAGTGTTGGTTAAGGGCTCGTAAGTAAGCATTTCATGGTAAGGTCTACACTTGTATTCGACGCATGTGACAAATAAAATTTGATTTGTTTTGGTGTTACTATCATTGGTGTTTCTACTCCTACTGGTGGCACCATGTTATCTTCATGGTATCATCATGGTTATCATCATGGTATCATCATGGTTATCATCATGGTATCATAATGGTATCATCATGGTTATCATAATAGTAAAAAATATTTTAAAGTAATTTAGAATGAATGTGAAAATGTACCAAAAAAAATTAAATAAATACAAATTTCGAAAAATTAAGAACATTTTCCCAAAATGACATGCACAAATGCCACTGCAATTCAAGAATGTGCCCTTTACCAGTGTTGTTTCTGTTGAAATGCATCTGTTATGTTGCGATTCTGATATATTATGTGTGAATATGAATGAGTCAAATGATGAATGACTGTAATGCACAGAAATCTGAAACCTAGGGCAACGGCACTAGGTCTGGCTAACATTGTACATCTTCTGGGCCACTTTGAAAGGGGAGAAACAACTCTGCCAACAAATAATATGTTTGGGTAGGCAGGGCTCAAAATGTGAGCGGGAATTGTGCTCTTGAAAAAGAATCCCCTCGGAAACATGAAAGAGATGGACACAATGTGGACGCAGATAGCTAGGCTTATTATGGTCACAGCCAGTCAATGGTTGAAATCTTGTAGTGCTAATGTTAGCCGTAATGGCACATGCAAACTACTCACATTTATTTATTTATTTTTTTATTTTTATTTTTTTATTTTTTATTTCACCTTTATTTAACCAGGTAGGCTAGTTGAGAACAAGTTCTCATTTGCAACTGCGACCTGGCCAAGATAAGGCATAGCAGTGTGAACAGACAACACAGAGTTACACATGGAGTAAACAATTAACAAGTCAATAACACAGTAGAAAAAAGGGGAGTCTATATATACATTGTGTGCAAAAGGCATGAGAAGGTAGGCAAATAATTACAATTATGCAGATTAACACTGGAGTGATAAATGATCATCAGATGGTTATGTACAGGTAGAGATATTGGTGTGCAAAAGAGCAGAAAAATAAAAATAAATAAATAAAAACAGTATGGGGATGAGGTAGGTGAAAATGGGTGGGCTATTTACCAATAGACTATGTACAGCTGCAGCGATCGGTTAGCTGCTCAGATAGCAGATGTTTGAAGTTGGTGAGGGAGATAAAAGTCTCCAACTTCAGCGATTTTTGCAATTCGTTCCAGTCACAGGCAGCAGAGAACTGGAACGAAAGGCGGCCAAATGAGGTGTTGGCTTTAGGGATGATCAGTGAGATACACCTGCTGGAGCGCGTGCTACGGATGGGTGTTGCCATCGTAACCAGTGAACTGAGATAAGGCGGAGCTTTACCTAGCATGGACTTGTAGATGACCTGGAGCCAGTGGGTCTGGCGACGAATATGTAGCGAGGGCCAGCCGACTAGAGCATACAAGTCGCAGTGGTGGGTGGTATAAGGTGCTTTAGTGACAAAACGGATGGCACTGTGATAAACTGCATCCAGTTTGCTGAGTAGAGTGTTGGAAGCAATTTTGTAGATGACGTCGCCGAAGTCGAGGATCGGTAGGATAGTCAGTTTTACTAGGGTAAGTTTGGCGGCGTGAGTGAAGGAGGCTTTGTTGCGGAATAGAAAGCCGACTCTTTATTTGATTTTCGATTGGAGATGTTTGATATGGGTCTGGAAGGAGAGTTTAGAGTCTAGCCAGACACCTAGGTACTTATAGATGTCCACATATTCAAGGTCGGAACCATCCAGGGTGGTGATGCTGGTCAGGCGTGCGGGTGCAGGCAGCGAACGGTTGAAAAGCATGCATTTGGTTTTACTAGCGTTTAAGAGCAGTTGGAGGCCACGGAAGGAGTGCTGTATGGCATTGAAGCTCGTTTGGAGGTTCGATAGCACAGTGTCCAAGGACGGGCCGGAAGTATATAGAATGGTGTCGTCTGCGTAGAGGTGGATCAGGGAATCGCCCGCAGCATGAGAAACATCATTGATATATACAGAGAAAAGAGTCGGCCCGAGAATTGAACCCTGTGGCACCCCCATAGAGACTGCCAGAGGACCGGACAGCATGCCCTCCGATTTGACACACTGAACTCTGTCTGCAAAGTAATTGGTGAACCAGGCAAGGCAGTCATCCGAAAAACCGAGGCTACTGAGTCTGCCGATAAGAATACGGTGATTGACAGAGTCGAAAGCCTTGGCAAGGTCTATGAAGACGGCTGCACAGTACTGTCTTTTATCGATGGCGGTTATGATATCGTTTAGTACCTTGAGCGTGGCTGAGGTACACCCGTGACCGGCTCGGAAACCAGATTGCACAGCGGAGAAGGTACGGTGGGATTCAAGATGGTCAGTGACCTGTTTGTTGACTTGGCTTTCGAAGACCTTAGATAGGCAGGGCAGGATGGATATAGGTCTGTAACAGTTTGGGTCCAGGGTGTCGCCCCCTTTGAAGAGGGGGATGACTGCGGCAGCTTTCCAATCCTTGGGGATCTCAGACGATATGAAAGAGAGGTTGAACAGGCTGGTAATAGGGGTTGCGACAATGGCGGCGGATAGTTTCAGGAATAGAGGGTCCAGATTGTCCAGCCCAGCTGATTTGTACGGGTCCAGGTTTTGCAGCTCTTTCAGGACATCTGCTATCTGGATTTGGGTAAAGGAGAACCTGGAGAGGCTTGGGCGAGTAGCTGCGGGGGGGGGGGAGCTGTTGTCCGAGGTTGGAGTAGCCAGGCGGAAGGCATGGCCAGCCGTTGAGAAATGCTTGTTGAAGTTTTCGATAATCATGGATTTATCGGTGGTGACCATGTTACCTAGTCTCAGTGCAGTGGGCAGCTGGGAGGAGGTGCTCTTGTTCTCCATGGACTTCACAGTGTCCCAGAACTTTTTGGAGTTGGAGCTACAGGATGCAAACTTCTGCCTGAAGAAGTTGGCTTTAGCTTTCCTGACTGACTGTGTGTATTGGTTCCTGACTTCCCTGAACAGTTGCATATCGCGGGGACTATTCGATGTTAGCGCAGTCCGCCACAGGATGTTTTTGTGCTGGTCGAGGGCAGTCAGGTCTGGAGTGAACCAGGGGCTATATCTGTTCTTAGTTCTGCATTTTTTGAACGGAGCATGCTTATCTAAAATGGTGAGGAAGTTACTTTTAAAGAAAGACCAGGCATCCTCAACTGACGGGATGAGGTCAATGTCCTTCCAGGATACCCGGGCCAGGTCGATTAGAAAGGCCTGCTCACAGAAGTGTTTTAGGGAGCGTTTGACAGTGATGAGGGGTGGTCGTTTGACTGCGGCTCCGTAGCGGATACAGGCAATGAGGCAGTGATCGCTGAGATCCTGGTTGTAGACAGCGGAGGTGTATTTGGAGGGCCAGTTGGTCAGGATGACGTCAATGAGGGTGCCCTTGTTTACAGAGTTAGGGTTGTACCTGGTGGGTTCCTTGATGATTTGAGTGAGATTGAGGGCATCTAGCTTAGATTGTAGGACTGCCGGGGTGTTAAGCATATCCCAGTTTAGGTCACCTAACAGAACAAACTCTGAAGCTAGATGGGGGGCGATCAATTCACAAATGGTGTCCAGGGCACAGCTGGGAGCTGAGGGGGGTCGGTAGCAGGCGGCAACAGTGAGAGACTTATTTCTGGAGAGAGTAATTTTCAAAATTAGTAGTTCGAACTGTTTGGGTATGGACCTGGAGAGTATGACATTACTTTGCAGGCTATCTCTGCAGTAGACTGCAACTCCTCCCCCTTTGGCAGTTCTATCTTGACGGAAGATGTTATAGTTGGGTATGGAAATCTCAGAATTTTTGGTGGCCTTCCTGAGCCAGGATTCAGACACGGCAAGGACATCAGGGTTAGCAGAGTGTGCTAGAGCAGTGAGTAAGACACACTTAGGGAGGAGGCTTCTGATGTTGACATGCATGAAACCAAGGCTTTTTCGATCACAGAAGTCAACAAATGAGGGTGCCTGGGGACATGCAGGGCCTGGGTTTACCTCCACATCACCCGCGGAACAGAGAAGGAGTAGTATGAGGGTGCGGCTGAAGGCTATCAAAACTGGTCGCCTACGGCGTTGGGGACAGAGAATAAGAGGAGCAGGTTTCTGGGCATGGTAGAATATATTCAGGGCATAATGCGCAAACAGGGGTATGGTGGGGTGCGGGTACAGCGGAGGTAAGCCCAGGCACTGGGTGATGATGAGAGAGGTTGTATCTCTGGACATGCTGGTTGTAATGGGTGAGGTCACCGCATGTGTGGGGGGTGGGACAAAGGAGGTATCAGGGGTATAAAGAGTGGAACTAGGGGCTCCATTGTAAACTAAAACAATGATAACTAACCTGCACAACAGTATACAAGGCATATTGACATTTGAGAGAGGCATACAGCAAGGCATACAGTAATCACAGGTGTTGAATTGGGAGAGCTAGCTAAAACAGTAGGTGAGACAACAACAGCTAATCAGCTAGCACAACAACAGCAGGTAGAATGGCGATTGATTAGGCAGAGAGGGTCGGATTAACTACACACAGAGCCTAAGTGCGGCTGGGGCCGACAGATAAAACATAAACAAGCAGAATGGATTACCGTGAATTAATGGACAGTCCAGCATGCATCAGCTATGTAGCCAAGTGATCAGTGTCCAAGGGGCAGCGGTGGATGGGGCAGGGAAGCTGGACTGGCGAGTGTTATCCAGGTTAGAAAACTAACAATGACTAAATAGCTTGTAGCCAGTTAGCTGGTTAGCTTCTGAAGGTTCTTGAGTGTGTTCTAAAAATGTAAAGATAATAGCGGTTCCGTATCACATTGGGTGAGGCAGGTTACCGGAAGGTATAAACAAATTAAAAATCGAAAAGGGATAGAAAGTAAATATGGGTTCAGTGAGTGTTTGGGACGCGGCGATTCAGATGGTTAGCAGGCCTGTGCTAACAAGCTAACAGTTAGTAGACGGTGCTAAACACGGTAGCAGTTAGCGGACCGGGCTAAACAAGCTAGCAGTTAGCAGGCCGAATTTGCAAGCAAGGAGATAGCAAGGGCTAGAGAGTTAGCCTTTGGGGACGTCGCGATGGGGGGAGTCTGTTTATTCCTCTTCATGCGGTGACATCAATGGACCGGTCGTGGGTCTGGATATTGTAGCCCAGGAGCTCAAAATGTTCCGTTTGCGATGGGAATCCGGGGGTGAAAAATAAAAATAAAATAATGCAAAATACTCTCATTGAAAATGACCTACATTTAACTAGCTTCCAATTTTACACTTGGGCACTAATGGGCTCCGGACAAATTTTCTGCATGCCTATTTCTGCCCATCCCAGCTGATGCTTGTACCTGTGCAGACGTGTATGTCGGAAAACATTGTTAATGTGGGAGGCAACCTGCCTGCCTTGGGAGACATGCACAATGGCTGGATTTGATTAAATCCAACCTACAGTAGGTTCTGCCTTCTCACTGAGCTCAAACTACAAAAACAACAGGGATTTCCAAACCATACTCTGACCAAGGTTAAATCATCCTTATCATAACATCGACCACAACAGTGACAAAGCAGAGTACCGAATCCCACAGGGAGAATAACTCAAAGGTATCCTGTAGGGGGAACAATGTGAGGTGTGGATAGATAGACCCTCACAATGGGACTTCAATGTGAAACTGAATCATGTGGTGACCTAAGGATGGGGGAGTAAATGTGAAAAACATGACAGCCGGGGCTGCAGAGGGTTAATATCACTGCTTCAGGGTGCTTCCCATGCCCTCCCCTTGGGTCAGAAGGGGAACCTAATTAGCCGGCATGAAACTCTACCCGTATTGGTTACACAAGCTGGGCTTTTCCCCCAAACCACTGGTCACAGCTGAGCTGACCATCCAGGGGCTGGACTAGGCCGGGCACTCTGTAGTAGTGGAGTGGCCACCCCCTTGTCACTGGTCTAAAACCAGTAGCGGTGTGTGAGTAAAATAACTGGGGAGGCCAAGCAAGAAAAAAAGCCTTAATATACTACAACCTATGTGTTGTGATAATTGCGTTGTCTGTTCTATAACCTGTTAGTTCATATGCCTTGCAACCATGATATATAGGCCTAAGGCAGAGACAATAAGACACAGTGACAGAATAAATTCAACCACACCTTTGTTTTATCACAAAACCGGAGAGCAACCTCTGTACGTTGAAGTCCGCAAAGCATATTGCATGTAACAAACAGTTACATAACCTCCAGGATGGGTCAAGGAAGTTAATGTTTCGACATTTTCAGACCACTAAACAACTATTGATTTAGAACCATGGAGAGAAAAGAAAACAGGAGCTGCCTCCACTATTCCAGCACCATTTCAACATCATGCTTGCTCACTAGCCTAACTTCCTTTCATGGGCAACGTTAAGCCAGTTAACATTTGCCTTCTTCATCTAGCTACATATTGAACATCCATGCTCTTAGTCCAGGGGCACAATAATTTAATTTATGGTTGGTTCAGAATCACCATTAGAATCAATGGCCAGTACGGAGAATTAAGAAAAACCACAAGTACAAATCCCTATCTCCATCCATGGCTAATTTAGGAAAGGGACAGTTTTAGCTAGCTAGCTAGCCACCGGAGGACAACAACACATCGAGATGCAGCAATTCAAGTTGTTTCTGTCAATGACGTATTTCTCTTGATGCGATGTGAGAGAAGATAAGCCAAATCAAAACTGGCTTCCCTTGAAAATAAATGTGGGTGCGCCAGGACGATTTACAGTTGAGCTCATTCAATTTAGCTCAACACTGACTGGCTATCATTTTATACTTTTTTATCAAGGGAGGCCAAATGCTTGCTCGCTTCCCTTGAATTCATTGCTACGGGCTGCAACAATGTCATACTCTTTATGACCAGACAGCATCAGATAGATAGCGCCCCTCTGTCACTGTATGTGTAGGCTGTTTCACTCGCTCGGATGCTTCCCTTGACTTCCATGAATACACGCCACTGTCTAAAACATTTACATGGGCACTCAGTGAACCCACCATGACCTCTGCTCAGGTCAATGCTGATTAACACTGATCCAAATGTTAAGGGTTTGCTAGGAGAGGTCTCTATTTCCTTCTTTGGATGATGAATGGTTATCCTACAACAGGATGAAGTCATTCTACATTCTTTTATCGTAGCAATTTTTCAAACTTTTCAACTTATGGGAGGGAGACACAATAACTGAAGAAATCCTATTCTGTTTCATAAGTTCGTTTTGGATATAGGGCTCATTGCTAATACAGTATTGTTCCCTTGGGTTTGTTTTAATTTTTCCCTGGAAAACAAAGAGACCTTAATAAAGGACATATTCGTGCACCGGAATCCTCTCCACTAAAGAAGAACGAGTGTTTCATTGTATATATTTCAAAGGAATCATAGCCGTTTGACATGGGACACTTCCTGGACCTCCGAAGCCATCCATTCCTAAACAGAAATGTACACAGAAGAGAAGCTGTGGTCAGAAAATCAATGCTTCTGGGAGTGAGGGGGAAATGAGAGCACAGCACCAACGCAGACATTCTTCCTCATCACAGCTGTTTTCAACATAAATCCACACAAGTCAATACCTCAGCAAGGCAAATCAAATTGTATTTGTCACACAGACCTTACAGTGAAATTCTTACTTACAAGCCCTTAACCAACAATGTAGTTTTAAGAAGAATACCCCACCCCCCCACCCCAAAAAAATAATAATAAAGAAAAGTAAGGGGGTACCGGTACGGAGTCAACATGCGTGGGCGCCGGTTAGTCGAGGTAATTGAATAGGTTTTGGAGTGGTTTTGTCGTGCCCTCTTTACAACTGTCTTGGTGTGCTTGCACCATGTTAGTTTGTTGGTAATGTGGACACCAGGGAACTCAAATCTCTCAACCTGCTCCACTACAGCCCCATCAATGAGAATGGGGGTGAAGCTCGGTCCTCCTTTTCCTGTAGTCCACAATCATCTCCTTAGTCTTGATCACATTGAGGGAGAGGTTGTTGTCCTGGCACCACACGTCTAGGTCTCTGACCTCCTCCCTCCATGCTGTCTCATCATTGCTGGTGATCAGGCCTACCACTGTTGTGTCATCGGTTAACTTAATGATGGTGTTGGAGTTGTGCCTGGCCCTGCAGTCACGAGTGAACAGGGAGTACAGGAGGGGGATGAGCACGCTCTCCTGAGGGGACCCTATGTTGAGGATCAGCTTAACGAATGTGTTGTTACCTACCCTTACCACCTGGGGACGTCCCGTCAGGAAGTCGAGGATCCAGTTGCAGAGGGAGGTGTTTAGTCCGAGGGTCCTTAGCATAGTGATGAGCTAAGCTAAGGACTGAAATGGGGCTTCTGCCTCAAATTCATACATATAATACTGCATGACTGGCCTTCCTCTCTATAGTAGCTTTATTGTTGTTTAACTTGGCATGGGTGATGCCAAGAAATATATATATATATATATATTTATATATATATATAAGTATAGTTCACCCAAATTACTAAATGACACATTGGTTTCCTTACCCTGACAGCAGTCCATAGACAAGTTATGACAGCACTCCATGCTTTGGTTTAGTTTCCCTGGCACTGTTTCCACATGCTAACATTTTTGCATTTATGGCACAAATCCCATTCAAGTCATGGGACCAATATTAGAATTGTTGTGCATCATGTCCAAATCATCCCAAAGTATCTAAACATATGTAACAGTACAACTTTAGTCCGTCCCCTCGCCCATACCCGGGCTCGAACCAGGGACCCTCTGCACACATCAACAACAGTCACCCACGAAGCATCGTTACCCATCGCTCCACAAAAGCCACGGCCCTTGCAGAGCAAGGGGAACCACTACTTCAAGGTCTCAGAGCGAGTGACGTCACCAACTGAAACACTATTAGCGCGCACCACCGCTAACTAGCTAGCTATTTCACATCGGTTTCACTCACCCCCCTTTTGACCTCCTCCTTTTCCGCAGCAACCAGTGATCCGGGTCAACAGCATCAATGTAACAGTATAACTTAAGTCCGTCCCCTCGCCCATACCCGGGCTCGAACCAGGGACCCTCTGCACACATCAACAACAGTCACCCACGAAGCATCATATTGGTTTCCTTAACCCGTAAGCAGTCTATGGACAAGTTATGACAGCAATCCATGTTTTGGTTAAGTTTCCCTGGCACTAACGTTTTAGCATTTGTGGCCCAAATCCTATTCAAGTCATGGGACCGATATTAGAATTGTCATGCATCATGTCCAAGTCATCCGAAAGTATCTAAAATATATTGTGAAGCTCAACAAAGTAACTTATGATTGGAACATGATGCGTGAGAAATGCTAATATCGGTCCTATGATTTGCATTTTATTGTGCCATAAATGCTTGAACGTTAGCATGTGGAAACAGTGCCAGGGAAACTAAACCAAAGCAAGGATTGCTGTCATACTTTGTCCATAGACTTCTTACATGGTAAAGAAAGCAATCATTTTGTAATTAATATTTAAAAAGTAAAAAGAGACACTAAAAGTAAAATCTAAATGTATAAGTTAAAAACGCCACCAATCTGAAAGGGTAATTTTCTCATAGGAAAGGAAAAGGGCATACTATTGAACTCAACATTTTCATACAACTGTTACGATTGTATGATTTATACAATTCTTGCACAAAGTCGAAAGTGTTCAAGCCTTCATCACCATTGGAAATGGTTTATGTGCAGTTATACTACATACTGTTTTTATCTACTTTCTTCCTAGTTTTAAGTAAACCCTCTTAGCGTGACAGGAGCGTTGTTTGCTCTTGAAGGGGTTCGTCATTTCTATGGTGTATTGTCCAATCCCATCCAGTGGAGGTCCCGTGCACACTGCTGTGCTCCTGTCATCTGCAGTGAGCCTGGCGGCCCCTGTCAGTCCTTGTCGGCCCCTGACACAGTGGGGCTGCCAGCGGGACCCGGGCCAGCCTATTCTCCAGGCCCTGACAGCTACAGAATAGAGTCCCTGACCCAGAACACTAAACTATATCTAATACGACAAAAGAAGCAGTACCCGGGCAGCTAGAGCATAGGGGAAACAAATCTACATCTAGCAGTCATTTGTGTGTTTAAAGATAACCCTGTACCCCACTAATCCCTCCTGTACTGTGCACACCCTGTTTACTGTGAGGCTCAGTGTTACGGTGCGTGAATGAGGACCCAAAAGCGAATTAACTTAAACAGAGCTTCTTTAATTACCAAACATAGGTAGGCTCAGACGGACCGGCAGATTCCGACAGGACAAGACAAGGTTACAGCAAAACATGACGACAGTCTGGTTCAGGCATGAAACACAACAAACAAGAATCCGACAAGGACAGGAACAAAAACAGAGAGAGATATAGGGGACTAATCAGAGGGAAAAGGGGAACAGGTGGGAGAAGGGGTGACGAGGTAGTCAAGAGGAGACAAGGAACAGCTGGGGGAAAGCGGGGGAGAAAAGGTAACCTAACAACGACCAGCAGAGGGAGACAGGGTGAAGGGAAAGGACAGAGACAAGACACAACATGACAGTACATGACAGTACCCCCCCACTCACCGAGCGCCTCCTGGCGCACTCGAGGAGGAAACCTGGCGGCAACGGAGGAAATCCTCGATCAGCGCACGGTCCAGCACGTCCCGAGAGGGAACCCAACTCCTCTCCTCAGGACCGTACCCCTCCCAATCTACGAGGTACTGGTGACCACGGCCCCGAGGACGCATGTCCAAAATTCTACGGACCCTGTAGATGGGTGCGCCCTCGACAAGGATGGGGGGGGGGGGGGGGAAGACGAGCGGGGGCGCGAAGGACGGGCTTGATGCAGGAGACATGGAAGACCGGGTGGACGCGACGAAGGTATCGCGGAAGAAGAAGTCGAACTGCGACAGGATTAATGACCCGAGAAATACGGAACGGACCAATGAACCGCGGGGTCAACTTGCGAGAAGCCGTCTTAAGGGGAAGGTTCTGAGTGGAGAGCCAAACTCTCTGACCGCGACAATATCTAGGACTCTTAGTTCTACGCTTATTAGCAGCCCTCACAGTCTGCGTCCTATAACGGCAAAGTGCAGACCTGACCCTCTTCCAGGTGCGCTCGCAACGTTGGACAAAAGCCTGAGCGGAGGGGACGCTGGACTCGGCGAACTGAGATGAGAACAGCGGAGGCTGGTACCCGAGGCTACTCTGAAAAGGAGATAGCCCGGTCGCAGACGAAGGAAGCGAGTTGTGGGCGTATTCTGCCCAGGGGAGCTGTTCTGACCAAGACGCAGGGTTGCGAAAAGAAAGACTGCGTAAGATGCGACCAATAGTCTGATTGGCCCGTTCTGCTTGACCGTTAGACTGGGGGTGAAAGCCGGAAGAGAGACTGACGGAAGCCCCAATCAAACGGCAAAACTCCCTCCAAAATTGAGACGTGAATTGCGGACCTCTGTCCGAAACGACGTCTGACGGAAGGCCATGAATTCTGAAAACATTCTCGATGATGATTTGTGCCGTCTCTTTAGCAGAAGGAAGCTTAGCAAGGGGAATGAAATGAGCCGCCTTAGAGAACCTATCGACAACCGTAAGAATAACAGTCTTCCCCGCT
This sequence comes from Oncorhynchus mykiss, assembly GCF_057628025.1. Taxonomy (NCBI): domain Eukaryota; kingdom Metazoa; phylum Chordata; class Actinopteri; order Salmoniformes; family Salmonidae; genus Oncorhynchus; species Oncorhynchus mykiss. Next base: position 45,268,792 of record NC_143028.1, read on the forward strand.
GACGAAGGCAGTCCGGTGACAAAATCTAAGGCGATGTGAGACCACGGTCGAGAGGGAATAGGAAGCGGCCTGAGACGGCCGGCAGGAGGAGAGTTACCGGACTTAGTCTGCGCGCAGACCGAACAAGCAGCCACGAAACGACGCGTGTCATGCTCCCGGGTGGGCCACCAAAAACGCTGGCGAATGGAAGCAAGCGTACCCCGAACGCCAGGGTGGCCGGCTAACTTGGCAGAGTGAGCCCACTGAAGAACGGCCAGACGAGTAGGAACGGGAACGAAAAGAAGGTTCCTAGGACAAGCGCGCGGCGACGGAGTGTGAGTGAGCGCTTGTTTTACCTGCCTCTCAATTCCCCAGACAGTCAACCCGACAACACGCCCCTCAGGGAGAATCCCCTCGGGGTCAGTGGAGGCTACTGAAGAGACGAGACAAAGCATCAGGCTTGGTGTTCTTAGAGCCCGGACGATAAGAAATCACGAACTCGAAACGAGCGAAAAACAGCGCCCAACGCGCCTGACGCGCATTAAGTCGTTTGGCAGAACGGATGTACTCAAGGTTCCTATGGTCAGTCCAAACGACAAAAGGAACGGTCGCCCCCTCCAACCACTGTCGCCATTCGCCTAGGGCTAACCGGATGGCGAGCAGTTCGCGGTTACCCACATCATAGTTACGTTCCGACGGCGACAGGCGATGAGAAAAATACGCGCATGGGTGGACCTTGTCGTCAGAGAGGGAGCGCTGAGAAAGAATGGCTCCCACGCCCACCTCTGACGCGTCAACCTCAACAACGAACTGTCTAGAGACGTCAGGTGTAACAAGGATAGGAGCGGATGTAAAACGATTCTTGAGGAGATCAAAAGCTCCCTGGGCGGAAACGGACCACTTAAAGCACGTCTTGACAGAAGTAAGGGCTGTGAGAGGAGCTGCCACCTGACCGAAATTACGGATGAAACGACGATAGAAGTTCGCGAAGCCGAGAAAGCGCTGCAGCTCGACGCGTGACTTAGGGACGGGCCAATCAATGACAGCTTGGACCTTAGCGGGATCCATCTTAATGCCTTCAGCGGAAATAACAGAACCGAGAAATGTGACGGAGGAGGCATGAAAAGTGCACTTCTCAGCCTTCACAAAAAGACAATTCTCTAAAAGGCGCTGGAGGACACGTCGAACGTGCTGAACATGAATCTGGAGTGACGGTGAAAAAATCAGGATATCGTCAAGGTAAACGAAAACAAAGATGTTCAGCATGTCTCTCAGGACATCATTGACTAATGCCTGAAAGACAGCTGGAGCGTTAGCGAGGCCGAAAGGAAGGACCCGGTATTCAAAGTGCCCTAACGGAGTGTTAAACGCCGTCTTCCACTCGTCCCCCTCCCTGATGCGCACGAGATGGTAAGCGTTACGAAGGTCCAACTTAGTGAAAAACCTGGCTCCCTGCAGGATCTCGAAGGCTGAAGACATAAGAGGAAGCGGATAACGATTCTTCACTGTTATGTCATTCAGCCCTCGATAATCTATGCAGGGGCGCAGAGACCCGTCCTTCTTCTTGACAAAAAAAAACCCCGCTCCGGCGGGAGAGGAGGAGGGGACTATGGTACCGGAGTCAAGAGCTACAGACAAATAATCTTCGAGAGCCTTACGTTCGGGAGCCGACAGAGAGTATAGTCTACCCCGGGGGGGGGTGGTTCCCGGAAGGAGATCAATACTACAATCATACGACCGGTGTGGAGGAAGAGAGGTGGCCCTGGACCGACTGAACACCGTGCGCAGATCGTGATATTCCTCCGGCACCCCTGTCAAATCACCAGGCTCCTCCTGTGAAGAAGAGACAGAGGAAACAGGAGGGATAGCAGACATTAAACATTTCACATGACAAGAGACGTTCCAGGAGAGGATAGAATTACTAGACCAATTAATGGAAGGATTATGACAAACTAGCCAGGGATGGCCCAAAACAACAGGTGTAAAAGGTGAACGAAAAATGTAAAAAGAAATGGTTTCACTATGATTACCAGAAACAGTGAGGGTTAAAGGTAGCGTCTCACGCTGAATCCTGGGGAGAGGACTACCATCCAGGGCGAACAAGGCCGTGGGCTCCTTTAACTGTCTGAGAGGAATGTCATGTTCCCGAGCCCAGGTCTCGTCCATAAAACAGCCCTCCGCCCCAGAGTCTATTAAGGCACTGCAGGAAGCTGACGAACCGGTCCAGCGTAGATGGACCGACAAGGTAGTGCAGGATCTTGAAGGAGAGACAGGAGTAGTAGCGCTCACCAGTAGCCCTCCGCTTACTGACGAGCTCTGGCCTTTTACTGGACATGAAGTGACAAAATGACCAGCGGAACCGCAATAGAGACAGAGGCGGTTGGTGATTCTCCGTTCCCTCTCCTTAGTCGAGATGCGGATACCTCCCAGCTGCATGGGCTCAGCACCCGAGCCGGCAGAGGAAGATGGTAGTGATGCGGAGAGGGGAGCGACGGAGAGCGCGAGCTCCTTTCCACGAGCTCGGTGACGAAGATCAACCCGTCGCTCAATGCGAATAGCGAGTTCAATCAAGGAATCCACGCTGGAAGGAACCTCCCGGGAGAGAATCTCATCCTTTACCTCTGCGCGGAGACCCTCCAGAAGACGAGCGAGCAAGGCCGGCTCGTTCCAGCCACTGGAGACAGCAAGAGTGCGAAACTCAATAGAGTAGTCTGTTATGGATCGATTGCCTTGACATAGGGAAGACAGGGCCCTGGAAGCCTCCTCCCCAAAAACAGATCGATCAAAAACCCGTATCATCTCCTCCTTAAAGTCCTGATACTGGTTAGTACACTCAGCCCTTGCCTCCCAGATTGCCGTGCCCCACTCACGAGCCCGTCCAATAAGGAGAGATATGACGTAGGCGACACAAGCAGTGCTCCTGGAGTAAGTGTTGGGCTGGAGAGAAAACACAATATCACACTGGGTGAGGAACGAGCGGCATTCAGTGGGCTCCCCAGAGTAACACGGCGGGTTATTGATTCTGGGCTCCGGAGATTCGAAAGCCCTGGAAGTGGCCGGTGGATCGAGGCGGAGATGGTGAACCTGTTCTGTGAGGTTGGAGACTTGGGTGGCCAGGGTCTCAACGGCATGTCGAGCAGCAGACACTTCCTGCTCGTGTCTGCCTAGCATCGCTCCCTGGATCCCGACGGCTGAGTGGAGAGGATCCGAAGTCGCTGGGTCCATTCTTGGTCGGATTCTTCTGTTACGGTGCGTGAATGAGGACCCAAAAGCGAATTAACTTAAACAGAGCTTCTTTAATTACCAAACATAGGTAGGCTCAGACGGACCGGCAGATTCCGACAGGACAAGACAAGGTTACAGCAAAACATGACGACAGTCTGGTTCAGGCATGAAACACAACAAACAAGAATCCGACAAGGACAGGAACAAAAACAGAGAGAGATATAGGGGACTAATCAGAGGGAAAAGGGGAACAGGTGGGAGAAGGGGTGACGAGGTAGTCAAGAGGAGACAAGGAACAGCTGGGGGAAAGCGGGGGAGAAAAGGTAACCTAACAACGACCAGCAGAGGGAGACAGGGTGAATGGAAAGGACAGAGACAAGACACAACATGACAGTACATGACACTCAGTTCAGGTCTGAGCTGTCTTCATCTCGCTAAGGTCATTCAAGACACCCTGGACTTAGAATGATGTGTTAGACACTCTGTGCTGTCTTCATCTCGTTAACATAATTTAAGAGACCTGGAATTAGAATGTGTTAGACACTACAATGTATGCTTTACAGTGTAAAAGCATTGATTCTATATTATGAAGTTAAATGAATGAGGATAAGAATGATATTAATAGAGTGGTCTTATAAACTACCTGGCTTAGGAGACCTGGAATGAGAAACAAAACACTTTGTGCTCACGACGATAATTAATGTATGACAAATTATCACTCTGTATTTCTGGAGACACCCGGGTATCTAAGGAGCGTCTCTGTATGGCGCCCAATCAAAGGATCAGAGAAAAGAACATTGTGTTTGCTGTATTCCCTTTTCTCCTTGTGACATTCTGCATTTTTGGAGTAAGGAATCTAAAATAAAAGTTGTTTTTTTTTAGTAAGAGGAGAGGTGGTGTTAACCCCACGGCCCCCCTTCTAACTCTCTATTTTCTCATGCTCACACTCCTTCTCCAGCTGCCTCATATCAATATACTGGCTTGGGTTGGAAAGGGTGTTGGGTTATCTTTTCAATGTCTCTCACAGCTGAGAATGATTAGGTCATCATGTTGTCCTTTTGTTAAGCACAGGATGACAAGTGAGAGGGGGGAACAGGCCCAGTGCTGCTAACTGATGACATACGGACTCGGAGAACTGATATTACTACTTTCCCCAAAATGGTCTGTCACATCCATTTCAAGTCAAACAAGGTGCTTGGGTGTCTGTCTCCCAACTGCAGTGTTACACCCCTCCCCACCCCCTGTCACCACCAGCACTACCACCACCACACCACGGCTCTACAGTTCACTGTCCATGTAATGATGTTATGAAAGAATACATGCCCTCCAAAACCTTCAGCAGGGGAAGAATGACTCACTACGTATTCATTTGGCATGTAAACAGAGGATTTGGTGGAAGTGTTGAGAGGTTTTTGGAAGTTGGAGACTACACAGCTGGAGGCTTTCTTAGTGTGTGGCACATCCAATGGTACGGCTAGACTTTGCAATTTTGATCAATTCTTTACATTTCTCTAATCTCTGGTCTCAAAACCTGATAAATATCTGCTTTAGCATGTTGATATTGTTGCCATTCCATAGAGAGCTTTGATATATGGGAAGCATTCAAATTTGGGAAAGACTGCTTGGCAGCTACCACTTGGGCAGTGTCCAGACCTAGCTCACTGTCTGTGAAAGCTCAAAAAGGCATTTCAGAAGGTCGGCCTTGTTTTTGGTATGCTCTCCCAACGTAAACTAGCCCAGGAACATCCTAAAAGCCCACTTACCAGCATGATCTCATACACTAGACCTAACATATGTAAATCTGGGACACTGAAATTAGTATGATGTGTTACTTTTGGTATGGTTACAAAAGACAGAAAGCTATTTAAGGTAAAAAATTAAAGGAGGGTGGATGGGTGAGTGTACAATGCAAACGAAATGAGGGTGATTGGTCTGGTTTGATGGATGGATGGATGGATGGATGGATGGGCGTATAATGAGAAAGTCTAGCAACCCAAAGTTTGCCTGTTCAAATCTCATCACGGACAACTTTAGCATTTTATCTAATTAGCAGCTTATCAACTACTTACTACTTTTTAGCTACTTTGCAACTGCTTAGCATGTTACCTAACCCTTCCCCTAACCTTAACCATTTTAGCTAATTCCTAGCCTAGCTAATGTTAGCCAGCTAGCTAACCTTAACATTAGCCACCTACCCACCTAGCTAACGTTAGCCACAAAAAAATATAATTTATTACATATCATACGTTTTGCTAATTTTGACACATTATATACATTTAGCAAATTCATTACATATTGTACGTTTTTGAAATTCGTAATATATCATATGAATTGCCATTCGTAAGATATCATATGAAATGGATGATGGACATCCACAAATTAATACGTACCATATGAAACGTAAAATATGATACTAAATGGAGTATTTCTCGGATTTGCGTACAGAATAGTACAAAATTATCTGAGACCAGGTTGCATTTTCAGCATCTCCCTTCTAAAGTCCTCAATGCTTGCAGCACTGTCTGAAGCACTACTTAAAAGGCTGTGGACATGTGACACAGCTTTATTGTTTTTAAATTACTGTGTCAAAGTTATTATTTTCAGTTTAATTGCAAAGTAATTTTTTTCTGCCAGTATGTTCACATATTTCTTAAATATTCATGAACAGTTGCCAATTGCAGCATTGTTACAGTTATGGACAAAGCTTGTGATGTTTGTGTGTGACAGTGTATGCCTCTCTGTGTGCATGCGCACATAAGAATGTAAATGTACACGTGAGTGTGCCTGTGTGTGTGTGTGTGTGTGTATGTGTGTGCCTGTTTGTGTGTGTGTGTGTGTGTGTGTGTGCCTGTTTGTGTGTGCGCATGCGTGTGTGTCTGTCTGCCTGTGTCTGCATGTGGGTGTCTGTCTGCAGGTCCTAGGGAGCTGTAGTCTCTCGATGTTTACCCAATTACTGGTGGAAGTGCAAACGGTCCCATCCTGCAGGAAGTAATAAGTGTAAGAGGGTTCTCAGGACCGAGAAGATATCAAACACCACTTTCCTCTCACAGGAACCCAAACACTCATCCTCAGCTCCTAATCGCCACAATCATACACGTCCCTGCCATTTCAACTTCAAATCCTTTGCTGTACACACCACACACACATGTCCCTTCTTCAAAAGGAGTTTCTTCCCTGCGGCCAAGGAGGATCCTCCTCACAGTGCTCAAGGAAAACGTTGTTTTGAAATCAACAGAATCAGAGCAAGAAATGTAAAACAGAAAGCATAACTGTATGTGCACCTTATGCCCTACTGACTATGTTCAAGAGTTGCATTTTTTTTTGCTTTCCAAGGAAAGGCATTTTCTCACAGGGAATATCATGGGAAAAAGTATCTTGGTGTGTCACAGTGGTGAAGAGAGACCAGGGTATTTCTCAACTACTATCCCCTGACAGGACCCCAGCTGGAAAGGTCAACGAGACAACTGAGGTTAAGAGCTTTGAGTGCCTCATAAAAATATGTAATGTAGACAGCAGCATATAGCTAGCTGTCAATGCATGTGAATAAAGTCTATATCAGCCCTATTTGTGCAGAACCAAAGCACAGAGGAACTGATGAGCGCTGAAAACTATGGACAGCCAATCAGAATCACCTTTATTAGCCCAGTTCATTTACATATACCCATAATTCGATTTGGTGAAATGGTGCTCACACAGTAACCGGAATATAGATGATAAGCATAATACATAGACAGAATATATCAATAAAGAATTTATGAATACACTATAAACAGCTAAATCTGAATAATTATGCATGGTATGGATGTATAAACAATTTACAATGGATGATGTGCAATGGAGCACAGAGTTTAAAAAAGAAGGTGCATATAGAGTGCCTTCGGTAAGTATTCAGACCCCTTGAGTTTTACCACATTTTGTTATGTTACAGCCTTATTCTAAAATGTATGAAAAGTACACCCCCCCCCCCCCTCAATTTACACAAAGTACCCCATAATGACAAAACAAAAACTGGATTAGAAATTTTAGCTAATTTATCAAATAAACTGTAATATCACATTTACATAATTATTCAGACCCTGTACTCAGTACTTTGTTGAAATGCCTTTGGCAGCATCGAGTCTTCTTGGGTATGACGCTACAAGCTTGGCACACCTGTATTTGGGAAGTTTCTCCCATTCTTCTCTGCTGATCCTCTCAAGCTCTGCCAGGTTGGATGGGGAGCGTTGCTGCACAACTGTTTTCAGGTCTCTCCAGAGATGTTCGATCGGGTTCAAGTTTGGGTTCTGGCTGGACCACTCAAGGACATTCAGAGACTTGTCCTGAATCCACTCCTACGTTGTCTTGGCTGTGTTCTTAAATTAAAAAAAACTTGTAAGGTGAACCTTCGCCCCAGTTTGAGGTCTTGAGTGCTCTGGAGCAGGTTTTCAACACGAATCTCTCTGTACTTTGCTCAGACTTAGTCTTGGTAGTTCCACACTTCTTCCATTTAAGAATGATGGAGGCCACTGTGTTCTTGGGGGATCTTCAATGCTGCAGACATTTTTTGGTACCCTTCCCCAGTTCTGTGCCTCGACACAATCCTGTCTATGATCTCTACGGAGAATTCCTTCGACCTCATGGCTTGGTTTTTGCTCTGACATGCACTGTCAACAGGTGGGACCTTATAGACAGGTGTGTGTCTTTCCAAATGATGTCAAATCAATATTGAATTTAGCACAGGTGGACTTCAATCAAGTTGTAGAGACATCTCAAGGATAATCGATGGAAACAGGATGCACCTGAGCTCAGTTTAAAGTCTCACAGCAAAGGGTCTGAATAATTATGTAAATAAGGTATTTATCTTTTTAATACATTTGCAAAAATGTCATAATGGGTTTGTCGCTTTGTCATAATGGGGTATTATGTGTAGATTTCTGAGGATTTTTAAAAATGTAATCCACTTTAGAAAAAGGCTGTCACGTAATTTTGTTTTTGAAAAAGTCAAGGGGTCTAAATATTTTCCGAAGGCACTGTACGCAAGAATGTGCAGAGGTAGTGGAATGAAACTGCACATATCCTGCTGGTGTCCCAACACAACACACATGGACCTCACCCAATAATCAACACAAGTTCAGTATGGCAAGGAAGTTAGTCATGAGGGGAGGAAGGGGGATGTTAAAAGCAATTAGGTTTCTCTCTTTGAAACCCCAGGACAGAATTCAGCCTCCATTCAAGCTTTTCAGACCTTATCGGCCGTCATCGGAACAGGAGGGGAAATGAAGTTTACACGGTCTTGAGGAGACTGCCCTCAGTATGCTGCCTATTACTGTTCCTTCCCAAGCCAGGCCAGGCTAGGTGGCTCCATTGACCTCAGTGACTATCCAATGAGAATAACCATGGGGTCCATGACCTCCTGCCACCAGCCTGTTGAGGGAGGCCAACAGTAGCCTAACGGCCTGTTCAGAACAGCACAATGAGAAATACATACAACCCTATGCAAGTCAACTGCTAAGCATCATATCAACTGCACCACCACCATTGTATTTAAATCCGAAAGCAATGCCTTGTGGCATTGTTTATCTGGGTATTTTTGACCCCTATGTTGTAAAAAGGTTAATGGAGAGTTCTGGGAATGGAATAATTGCAATTGACAGGTTACATTTAAAGGGGTTCCTGGAAGTAGGATGTGCCACTGTACTGGGCCAACAGTGCGTTTTTGTGGTGTGTTCTGAGGAAGAAGTCCAAAACAGCAAGAAGATCCAGAGGGAGCATTGCGCCTGTCTGCATACTGCATGTTTGGAGAGATTGCATGTGCAAGGTATATGCTTTATTGGATAGAGAGACAGTGGGAAAGATAGAGGAGAGAGTGTGCTGGAATTGCAGTGGTCGGGATTTAAACCCATGCTGCAGCGCTATATGTGCACCGCTAGACCACCCTAGGCCACTATTGTAGGTATTTTAAATGCACTCTGCAGTTAACAACAGTTAATTTTACAATGGCAAGGTAGTGGCTAGAATACGCACTACACTGAGTATTAGCACGTACAAATCGTCTGTTCTCGGCTGCAACACTCACTACACTGTTACAAACTGCCTCTGGAAGCAATGTCAGCACAAGAACTGTTCGTTGGGAGCTTCATGAAATGGGTTTACATGGCTGAGCAGCCGCACACAAGCCTAGGATCACCATGCGCAATGCCAGGCATCGCCTGGAGTGGTCTAAAACTCGCCGACAAATCTGGGTTTGGTGGATGCCAAGAGAACGCTACCTGCCCGAATGCATAGGTGCCAACTGTAAAGTTTGGTGGATTAGGAATAATGGTCTGGGGCTTTTTTCTTCATGGTTCAAGCTAGGCCGCATAGCTCCAGTGAAGGGAAGTTTTAACGCTACAGCATACAATGACATTCTAGACGTTTCTGTGCTTCCAACTTTGTGGGCCCTTTCGTGTTTCAGCATCACTATGCACCCGTGCACAAAGCGAGTTCCATTTAAAAATGGTTTGTTAGGATTGGTGTGAAAGAACTTGACTGGCCTGTACAGAGCCCTGACCTCAACCCCATCGAACACCTTTGGGATGAATTGGAACACCGAGCCAGACCTAAATCGCCCAACATCAGACCCAACCCCACTAATACTCTTGTGGCTGAATGGAAGCAAGTCCCCGCAGCAATGTTCCAACATCTAGTGGAAAGCCTTCACAGAAGAGTGGAGGCTGTTATAGCAGCAAAAGGGGGACCAACTACATATTAATGCCCATGATTTTAGAATAAGATGTTCAACGAGCAGGTGTCCATATACCATGTAGTGTATGTATACTGTATGCCTTTGAGTTTGGTCCCAGATTGGCTTAACAAAACATGACGTCTATAGTATCTAATGATCTAATCTGCTGAGTCAGATAATCAAACAGATGTTCTCATCATTTAAAATACAAAAAATAAGTCATGATTTACAAAATGAATTAATAGAGGTTTGAACTTCATGCTGTATGTTAACCAACATACATTTTGTACAAGCTGGTTGGCTACCATCAAAAAGCTCCTGTGGTTAAGCAGCAATGTTTTTGTTTCTGAGTCCACCACAGGCATTTCCTATGAGGCTATTGTTTAAGGTGTGCACCTGCAAACCATGTAAACGGTTATAATGGTAATGCGTGTTGATCGTACCAAAGAAATTAGCTGTAACGTCCCATCTGCTAACATTTATCACTACGTACTCTGGGAGACCAGGAATCTAGTGTTGTGGTGCACTGGTTGCAGTGGTGACACACTGATCAAACCAAGGGAGTGTTTAAGCAGTGCTTAGTGGCATCTATGTTACACGTTCAACTATTCTAGCCCTGGTCAGTGTTGAGTCTATATATACATTGTGTGCAAAAGGCATGAGAAGGTAGGCAAATAATTACAATTATGCAGATTAACACTGGAGTGATAAATGATCAGATGGTTATGTACAGGTAGAGATATTGGTGTGCAAAAGAGCAGAAAAATAAATAAATAAAAACAGTATGGGGATGAGGTAGGTGAAAATGGGTGGGCTATTTACCAATAGACTATGTACAGCTGCAGCGATCGGTTAGCTGCTCAGACTTATCAAGCTATACAATCAAATCAAATAAAATGTTGTTCTTCACATGCTTTGTAAACTGCAGGTGTAGACTAACAGTAAAATGCTTTCTTACGGGCCTTTCCCAACAATGCAGAGAGAAAGAAAATAGAGAAATAACAGAACAGTAAAAATAAATACACAATGAGTAATGATAGCATGGCTATATACACAGGGTACCTGTACCAGTCGATGTGCAGGGTACGAGATAATTGAGGCAGATATGTACATATAACTAGGAATAAAGTGACTAGGAAACAGGATAGATAATAAACAGATGCAGCAGTGTATGTGATGAATCACAAAAGGTTTGTGGAAAAAGGGTCAGTGCAGATAGTCTGGTGTAGCTATTTGGTTAACTATTTAACTAAGTATGTATCAGTCTTATGGCTTGGGTGTAGAAGCTGTTCAGGGTCCTGTTGGTTCCAGACTTGGTGCATCGGTACCGTGCAGTAGCAGAGAGAACAGTCTATGACTTAGGTGGCTGGAGTCTTTGAAAATGTTTAGGGCCTTCCTCTGACATCGTCTGCTATAGAGGTCCTGGTTGGCAGGGAGCTCAGCCACACTTATTTACTGGGCCATACGCACTGCCCTCTGTAGCGCCTTGCGGTCGGATGCCAAGCAGTTGCCATACAAAGTGGTGATGCAGCCAGTCAAGATACTCTCAATGGTGCAGTTGTAGAACTTTTTGAGGATCTGAGGGCCCATGTTTGGCTCCTCCTTACAGGCTTTTTTTCTGAGTCCACCACAGGCATTTCCTATGAGGCTATTGTTTAAGGTGTGCACCTGCAAACCATGTAAACGGTTATAATGGTCATGCGTGTTGATCGTACCAAAGAAATTAGCTGTAACGTCCCATCTGCTAACATTTATCACTATGCACTCTGGGAGACCAGGAATCTAGTGTTGTGGTGCACTGGTTGCAGTGGTGACACACTGATCAAACCAAGGGAGTGTTTAAGCAGTGCTTAGTGGCATCTATGTTACACGTTCAACTATTCTAGCCCTGGTCGGTGTTGTAACAAGGATATTTAGACTAGTTTTAATCTGAAGTACATGACTGCCTGGTGAAAACGTATTTCTTCATGTCCTAAGCTGACAGAGCTGAGCTGACAGAGCCTTCCAAGTGAGTTGAGAGGAGACATTTAAAGGAATTCAATGACTTTCAATTCTAAATGTAATGATCCCAGCAAATCCTCATTTGTAAAGACACAGTGAATGAGGTGGATTCAGTAGAAGGCTAGACGTGGAGTAGAACCCTTAGATCTCAGTGTCTATACAAAGGAGGGCATGTAGGCTAATGTCAGGAGGAAGATGTATCCTAACAAAGCCATCAGTAAACAGTAAGCGATGCCTTTATAATGCCTTTAAACAACAAATGATTCAATGTCTCATGACTTATCAAGCTGTACTTCCTTCATGGTTTCCAGGTAAATAACATCTCCACCCCCGCCAGCAATCATTATTGAAGATGTTTAACTCAAGTCATTTCAGTGATAACACAATCACACTGTAGGCCTCCGTTAATTCTGTATGTATGTCACAGAAACGGGAGTGGCTTGTTCAAAAGGGCGTGCTCCAGTAATGCACCTTTCACTAATCCCGCCCCCCACATCAGCAGTCTGTGGTGTGTGCAGTGTAGCCCACCACAGTTGTCTCTCCGACCCTTCTCTCTGCAGTAAGCATGTTCGCCAGGGTATCTGCGAACCGCTCACGACCCAACGCACGTTACCGGTGAGAAACACCCCACGGAAGAGTCAAGGATAATCGATTTGGATGTGGCGCGCACTTGAGAGTTTGAATACGGTGGTAAGCCCGAGTGACCGGAGCACCGGCAGTGAAGGAGGAATACTATATTCGGGGTGGCGCTCTCTACTTAACGTGGACAATCATGCATATGCTGTTTTGGGGACTAGGGTTTTTGCTATTTCTCCCTGACTTTTTGAATATAGTGTCATCTACGGGGAGATCGCTATTGAGTTCAAGAAAAGGTAACGTATTTTGACTTGCCACAAAAAAAAATGACCCTGTGATGTGTTATGTTGTAGGCTAACCGGCAGACAGAGAATGAATGACTTTTTTCCGTATCAGCAAAGCACATGACTTGGAATGCTTTTATAATGGTCTTATGTTTCTTGAATGACTTCATTTCACAGAGGCAAACGTAATTAACGCAAATAACATTATTATTATTATTATTATTGTTATTATTATTATAAGACTATTATTAGTAATTAACATTGCTAATTCTATACACGTTATACCATGGGTTTCTTCTCCAGCTAAAATTTCCGAGCAGCTTGGCGCATATGAGATTGTAACTCCGGAGCGAGTGAATGAAGCCGGTGACAACTTTCCCACGAGCGTGCACTTCAAAAGGAAAAAGCGTAGTGTGGAGGATAGCCCAGACAACTCCTCTGACCAATGGGCCTTGCCATCAATCCATTACAAAATATCTGCGTTTGGACAGAACTATCACCTCAACCTGACACTCGAGTCAGGATTTATCGCTCCGCTATACACTGTGACAGTACTTGGAGCACCTATAGTTAACATAACGGATTTCACCCCGGAGGAGGAGACGGAGGAGGATACGGAGTATCAGCACTGCTTCTATAAAGGACATGTGAATGCTCAAACGGAGAACACCGCAGTCATCAGTCTCTGCTCTGGATTGGTGAGTCCAAGCACTTTGAGTAGCCCTCCCTTGATACAGTGTGATACAATGTTTATCTGCACTATGATAGGCGCACCTGTTATCTGACCCGATATGAAACTGTAATGCAAATAGTTTATACAGCTGTTGTAATACTATGACAACATGAGAACATAAGGGGAACCTTACCCTGGAGTGCTGTAATGGAATGGATTTAGACCTCTGCACAAAACGCGATTTTCCAGCCGTGTGCGTTTGTGTTCGATTTAAAAGTGGTTTTGACTGTTAGTGAGAGAATGCCATTTATGTTAACTCTTCTATCCCTGACCACTTCACATGTAAATGAGCTGCTCACATAAATAACTTTGAGCCTAGTAGTCCCATTCAACTTCAGCCATCATACTCTGCATGCAGTGTCATGCACGCTTCTCCGGTAACCAGTGACGTCCTACGTTACGCACATCAGTGCAGAGGGAGCGCCAGTGGTACTGACGTCATCACGATTGAGTCTCAGACAGGGACATAATCCCCATGCATGCATGAAGTTGCGTGGAGTTGAAATTCACTAGGGATACTTATATATTGTAATAATAACAGTTAAATTCCCAATGTGAATGCCATTGAGGTCACCACAAATTAAACAAATGGGTCTTGCCTGCACCATATGCCTAGTAGGCTTGGAGATCATTTGACATTAAAATAAAACAAGTTCATGTTGGTCTATTGGTGTGGTTCAGGCCAATAACATGCACTATTAGAACGTTACAATGATTCACGTATGTATAGGCTATTCATTCATATACATCTAAGGACTTTTACTTGCTCTGGACCTATTCACAGGGAAACAGTCGGAAGCAGGTATATGACCACTGATACATTATGAATTATATCCACTCAGGGGAGCCAGGCCCACCCAATCAGATTGAGAAAAAAAACATTATTTTTTTAATGCTCTTTTATTTGTCAGTGTTCCAAACAGGACATTATTTGTCTTTTTACCTAAACATGCAAACACCATCAGATATACTGTAATTCTGTACTGTAATTCATAGCACGCATTGCACTGGGTTAGTCAGATTTCATTAAATATAACAGAACAGACTAACTGGAATTACATTCACTCTCACGGGATGGGTTGCCAGAAGAACTAACTGAAAGCCACAACCCCAATAAGCCACCAATATGACTGCATTGAGCCATATGCCACTGTGCTTCTATGGCTATACGCACCAACACGAGAGCTTGGGACTATAAGGTTCAATCTGCAAAAATATTATTCTGAGGTAATTGTCTTCAACCTTTTACTGCAGTGGGATAAATCAAGGTCACACAGAGTGATTATTGGTAGTCTTAAACAAATCTACTTTGAAACAAAAGTATACACCACACACACATGGTTATGGGCTTAACAAAATTAAGACACCTGTGCCATGTCAGGTATAGAGTTGACATTATTCCATTTTGAGTTTGCATCCCAATATTACACTTTATATACATCCCAGAAGACTGAAATATAACAAAACTGTTTGACATAGAAACACTGGATTTGTCATTTTCTTCATTTTGTTTTATTTTATTAATGATGAAATATTAATAACATTCCACCCATGAGGCAGAAGAGGGTGCTTTTGGTCAATGACTGCAGCAGTGGGCTACAGTTCCGAACCCTAATTGGTTTGATTGGTGTCAGCTATTTTTATTTTGCATTCATTTGAATTTAACATGAATTGGGGTATTTAGATTACTATATAGGAATAAAATTGAACTGAACAAGGCTACGTCAATAACTCAATATGCAGATATAACCTTATAGTCCCAAACTCTCGACATGTCACTGCCTATTTCATTTGTTCATTTAGCAAAAAAGACAGCTCATCATTCAGTGCCTTTATCACAGTCAACACTAGGCTTGGGCGATATTCCAATTGTCATCTTTTCATCCTGACCTGGTGCCATACCGGGATTTTCGGTAATACCGGTACTGCACACAAAGGGAGCTGTTTTCAAACCTTGAACCTGAACCGTTGTAATCTGAAGGTTAGCAATGCTAACAAGTACATGTTGAATCCCATTGAGAACTCTAAATGCTAACGAGTGTATTGCTAACATTTTTTACAGTCTCTGACCTAAACTATTTTCAGGAGAGACATCCCAGCTCATAAAGTTATACAAGTAACTCAAAAATGCTACTCACAGTTTTCAGCACAAAACAAATATTAGACAGCAAGGTCCATGAGGGGATTCCCTGCTGTTACCGGCCAATGAAGCTTGACTTTGGAAGAAGCTAACCACTTAGCCATATAGCTAACGAGCTGCTAAATTATCAAACCAAATGTACAACTGCAGAACATTTAGCACGTTTTAGGCAGTACCCCCACACATTGACTCGGTACCGGCACCCCCTGTATATAGCCTCGTTATTATTATTTTATCGTGTTACTTTTAATTTAAAAAATTGACTTTATTTTATTTCTTGAATATTTTCTTAACTCTATTTATTGAACTGCATTGTTGGTTAAAGCCTTGCAAGTAAGCAATTCACAGTAAGGTCTACCTACACCTGTTGTATTCAGCACATGTGACAAATAAAATTTGATTTGATTTGGAATAGTTTTAAGACGTCCAGCTGGCAAACATTTACTTGTCTTCTTCTTTGGTGGGGTTTATTCATGGCAGTTGGCATCCAATATGTTGCAATACCGCACCCAACTGGACTATAGTATGAATCCATTATACCTTGTGATCCAAAATGGAAAAAGGGGAAAATAAACAACCTTCCAACTAACCCTACACTCATTTAAAAACCCACTACCCCATTCTACTACTTTGACCCTATCTGTTCCTGAACAGTAAATAACCATTGCTATGAACGCTAAGAAGGCAACCTTACTGAAGCATATGTCACACCTTTCAGTATCCCTCAGCCTTAACCTTAATCCATCTTCCTCTACTTTTTTCACTGCCTCAGCATATGACACTTTCCACACTACTCTGACTCTTGCCACCTCAACCTGCCTTTCTCACACCAGTAACATGAGCACCTCTACAGTTGACAGACACAACTTTATCCAACATTTAGTTGTGAATTCCATACTTTACCTAGATCACCTGGCGCGTGCTGCACAACAGTGAGTGACTCACAAGGCTTCGGTTTCTTGTCGTTGTGTGCTTGTAAACAAACACCACGTGACTGGGTACTACCGGTAAACTTCAGAATGAAAAATGACGGGACAGGTGAAGTTAAGGGCGCAATCTTCTTTATCTCCTAGCATATTGCACAAGACTGCAGGTATTTATTTCAAAATTACCTACAAATATTCAAATAATAATAAAAAAAGACTTCAAAGAAATTGTTTTAATGTTATTGACGGTACTAAAAACAACATCCCATGGCTATTTCCAAATACCCCGGCATACGGTATATAACGTATACCGCCCAGGCCTAGTCAACACACCTCTATTTTAGCTTTAATTAGCTTAAATAAATGCTAAATGTGTAGAATAGCATGTGATGAGCTATTAAATAAATTTAGCACACAAAAAAATGATTGTTCTAAATAGTACCAGATAGGGGTTATTTGGCTTGTAACCATAGTGGAACCCTTTTTGGTGCCATATAGAACCTTTTGTTGAAGATTCAATAAAGAAGCATGCTCACAAGGTTCTAAATGGAACCATTATGGTGCCATTAAAAAAGGTTCTATATAGCACCAAAAAATGTTCCGCTATGGTTACAACACTGTTTGTGGCTAAATAGAACCATTTTCTTCTGGTTCTTTATACAACCTTTATGGAGAATGGTTCTATAAAGAACCTTTCTGAATCTGAAGGTTCTTTGGAAATCCTTTTGAAGAACCATACTGTTTTTTTTATGCTGGTCAGCCATATTATACTGTTAAAATTCCATAGGTGTTTTTATTGTGCTAATTGACAAGTCGAATAAAGTGAGCCACCTCTGCTAGAGCTGGTGGTATCTGAGAAGAGAATTGAGAACCATTCATTGATTTAGTCAACTGTTCTCAATTGGCACAAGGCCATACAGGAAGGAGTCTTTCACAAGACACTGTCACTGGCCATAGTCAATTATAACTTGTATTGGCATAACACAACACATTAGAAAAACTGGAATGACACTCTCACTCACAGTAGCACAAAATGTGGCTGCGCCCCCCCCCCCCCCCCCCCCCCCCCCCCCCCCAAAAAAAGAAAAACCTAACTCCCTGCACTTTGCCATGGGGCAAAGAGAGACCTGTGCAGTTCTATAGCTAGCCACATGCTATTCTACACATTTTGCCATGAGGCTGAGAATTTTCTGTTTTTCATTTCAATTCCACTTTGCATTTTAATATTAGAAGAGTCATTCTCCATAATACTACGAGCGGCTACCACAACTAAATCAATAGTTGTCATTGTTGGTGTTGTCATTATATCTTGTGTGCATTTGAGCACAATTGTGAATGTTCCCAATAGTCATTACCTACATTGACAACATTTAGCATACAGCAGACCTACAGTATATTTGTGAGATTCCATTTTCACTACTTTGAGGTGGTTTCAATCTTTTCATCATACACAAACAATAAAATATATTTTCATGGTGAATTAGGCTTACTGTGGGCCACCCTATTGGTCTGTAACATTGCGCAGTGCAGCATTGTCCAATTCAATCTAGATTAGAAATAAGTGCTGTTTCCACATTGCCTAGCTTGGCACTTCACATGTCTGGTGTATCTTTGACCTCCACGTTAACTAGTAGCACTGCCTGTGCTTTATGAAATGTAACACGGCTTCCATCGAGTCTGCAAACGGTGCCAAGAAACCAACAATAAGACTCACATTGTTTTCTGATAGGCATCATAGGCTTCATTCTTCTCATTTCTCCTCTCTTTTCAGGGACCATTTTACTAATATGCATGCAAATACATGTATTTCACCACATAACCATGAAATGAATAGCTGTGAATCAAAGCCAGTGGGGGCTCTGACAAGGACCATTTCCACTCCTCTGTGGAGTGTGTCCATGCAGTACACTCCAATGTTACTGCACTTATTTCAAACCATTCTAATTCCTCCTTTTTTCTCCCCCTCAGCTTGGCACTTTCAGGTCACCGGAAGGGGAATATTTTGTGGAGCCCCTTCACAGTTACAATGGAGAACTCTATGAAGAAGAACACACCAAACCTCATATTGTGTACAGAAAGAAAGCCTCTGTGAATGAGGCAGCCGTGGAGGACACTGCTTGTGACACATCAGGTACATTGAAATTATAAGAGTAGAGGTGCAATGGACATGTTTTGGTCTGAGATGAGTGTTTCTGGTGTGTTATATAGTTTGTCAGGAGGATTTTGGACACACAGACGCAAGCACGCACGCACGCACGCACACACACACACACACACACACACACACACACACACACACACACACACACACACACAGAGAAAGAGAGAGAGAGAGAGCTACAGCTACAGCTAGCTGAGTCAGTTCCATTGAGTCAACTGACAGACTTTCATCTGGTGTCTTCCTCTTGGTGCTCCTGCACTCTGATGGCTCTGAGAGGAGATGTCTGTGCGAGCTGCTACGTGTGGAAGCAAATGTGTGTGTGTGTGTGTGTGTGTGTGTGTGTGTGTTTGTGTGTGTCTCAGTCTCCCTGATAACCCCCCCCCCCCCGCCCTCGTTACCCAGCCTTTAACGAGTTCCAACAGACATTAGCAAGGACGGATAATCATTGTCTGTCATATACAGTATTATATCCTAAAACTTCAGTATATGATTTGCAATAGGACATTTTACTATTACAGGCATAACCACACTACTGTGATGTCATATTTAGACTTTGATGTAAAGCAGTAGCATAATTTGGCTCATAAAAACACAGTAAGAACTATTTCAAAGTTGTACATTTTTGTTGTAAGGCAGATACAGTATAACAGATTATGAGTGGTTCTACAGTGACTGACATATCTGATAGACAGCGTAACTGTATGGATTCACTCATATGATCCCACCATCAGTCAGTCAAACAAATTGTGGCACAGCAACCTCACATGAACAACTGATTGCAGAGAGTTGTATCCAGATGGAATGCCCACTACAATGCATTATGGGCAAAAGGTCAGAGGTTATTCATGTTTCCAAGAGAAAAGGGCAGGATATGGATGCATCTCACCTCTAATTTCCCAAGCAAGTTCTACTGTAACTAGATGTTTTTTCAGCTCAGGCACAGGGAAATAATTTTGGAAGTTCTTCCTAGTATCGCCAAATCTCAGTTTATTGCCACAAGTTCCTGTTGACTCTGGCACTTCCTGTGGTCCTTTGGTAAGAAAACACGATGGGCCCAGTACCATGAAGACACGGTGTATATTGTATTGTATGAAAGTGATGCCAACTTCAAACATTTAACTATTCATTACTATGAAAATAAAGCTGAATGATATTGATTTGAGTAAAACGCAAGACATGTCACTGCACATAGCTGTTTTTCACATCTGAGAAGGGTCTTTGTGGTAGGGTGTGTGTGTGTGTGTGTGTGTGTGTGTGTGTGTGTCTGTGTGTGTGGTGTGTACAGCAAAGGATTTGAAATTGAAATGGCAGGGACGTGTGTGATTGTGGTGATTAGGAGCTGAGGAAGAGTGTTTGGGTTCCTGAGAGAGGAAAGTGGTGTTTGATATCTCCTCGGTCCTGAGAACCCTCTGAGTGTGTGTTACATTTCAGATTGTATGACCTGTACATTGAATATTAAGTCTTAGAAATACATTGGAGTATGTTTTTTAACCAGTGGGGATGAATATAAGACCGTGTGTTGGCTTTTACAAAGGCCCTTTGTAGCTCTGGATTTTCAATAAAGGAATATGTTTACTTCTGATAAGAATCATGGTGAACAGAAACAGTTCAACCTTCAGACAGTTCAACCTGGAGACAGAGGCCTTTTTCTATGACTGGTGTCGCATTGCAATTGGTGTAGATTTAGTGATCTTTCTTCTAAGGAAACAAGAGTGAAGAGGTACTGGTGCTACTCCATTGAGTTTGGTTGTCATCTCAAGATTAAAATCCGACTCAGAAGTCACCCTTCAACCCCTGAAAAACGAAAGGTCAGTGTAGTCTGGCATCCAGTCTATGACACCAGTCTATGACACCTGTCTATGACACCAGTCTATGACACCAGTCTATGACACCAGTCTATGATGTTGGGGCTTCGCGCCATCTTTGGTGTGTGGCAGAGTGCCAGGCTTACCTAAAGTGAACCCCACCCACCCCCTCATCTCTTCACTCCTTCTCTCTCCAGGCCCTTGGACCTCAACTCGTTCATTTTGACTCATTCCTTCAGCAATAATATTTAAAGAAGAGCAGCAGCATATTTACTTTGGAAGCATTCTCTAGTAGTAAAAACAGGCTTTCAAGGAAGCGAGTGAGAGTTGATTGTATGATCAATTCAATAGCCTGTGATCCCAGCTTGCAGTATAAGCTTGTGGTTCATATTGTGTGTATTATATTCATTGGACCATCTCTTTTCCAGGACATAAACACAGACACAAGAGGAACAGCGACAAGGTGAAGAGACGTCCGCTGTCCAGCAGTAGCAGCAGCATGCTGGACGACCTGGACGACCTGGACGGCCTGTCTGCAGGCCTGACTGCCGATCCCTTCTCCAGAACAGAGAGAGAGAGCGGCAGACGGCCGGCTAATGACAGCAGCGGCGACTCAGGACCTCACAGGAGATCAAAGCGCTTCCTCTCCTATCCCCGCTTTGTAGAGGTCATGGTGGTGGCAGACAGCAAGATGGTGGAACATCACGGGAGCAACCTTCAGCACTACATACTCACATTAATGTCTATCGTAAGTTCTGCTCCGTTAACCGACCGCAAGCGAGCCAGCCAGCTTCTTTGATTGTAGGGGAGGCCAGGATCTTATTTTCTGTCCCGGGACATTGGCAGGGAGGCAGAGGGCTCAGAGGGAAAGGGCAGCCCGGGGAAGGAGTAAACAAAATGTTCAAATGGTCAGGAGAGGGGCAGCATGAGGTGGATCTGTCTGAGAGCTTTGATGAATGTGTAAAAATAATCTCAGGTATGTTGCATAGATGGCATCCTCCTGTCCACTTCAAATAAATGCTTCTTCAGGTGTTTGTGGCTCAGCACCTATGGGGTAGCTAAACTAGCCTTTATTGTGATCCTGGCCATCTGCATTCTCTACAAGATCTGACTGCAGCCATAATCAACCTCTCAAATAGGACTATGAGTCCAGGTTTTTCTTCCCTTAAAACTGCATGTTGATTTATAATATCTGAACCACTGATTGAGTAGACTCCTAAGGGGTTTATGTATTCCGGAGACTGAAATGTATTGATAAAAAAACAGTGTCTATAATCTTTCCCTTCAGGTGTCTTCCATCTACAAGGATCCCAGCATCGGAAATCTGATTAACGTTGTGATTGTGAAGTTAGTCATAATCAACAATGAGCTGGTGAGATCACATCTCTAAAACACTGCAGTCATTCAGTTCCAGCAGCACATTACAGGACTGTAAACATTTCCCTCTTACTCTCTGCTGTAGGATGGCCCAACCATTTCCTTCAATGCACAGACCACTTTAAAGAACTTCTGTATCTGGCAACAGAGGCAAAATCACCAAGATGAGAATCATCACTCCCACCACGACACAGCCATTCTCATCACCAGGTACACTGTCACTCCCACCACGACACAGCCATTCTCATCACCAGGTACGCTGTCACTCCCACCACGACACAGCCATTCTCAGCACCATCTCTTGGTGTAACGGCTAAAGTGTTGTGTTGACAGTCGCTGGGCCTCGTTTCGAGCCCTGGTTGGGGGCAACCCCCTGAATTCTCTGCAATGTGTTGCCTTTTGTTTATACAAACGAGTACACTAGTTGACATAGGGCATCTCTGGTGTCACAGTTCTGGGGCATGAAACCAGTGACATGACTTCCGTCTGTGTGTTCTTCACAGGCAAGACATCTGCCGAGCGCGGGACAAGTGTGACACATTAGGTAAGAGGAGCTCTAAGGACACATGCAATAGACTGTGCAACATAACGTTTGATTGAGGACAGTTTCATAACCATATTGATGTACCTGATGCCAGATAACGATTCTGCTTTTGATAGTGCTGATGACAATATAATGATGATGATGATAATGGTGATACTCTTGGTTTGCAGGGCTTGCAGAGCTCGGCACCGTGTGTGATCCATACAGAAGCTGCAGTATTAGTGAGGACAATGGGCTCAGCACTGCGTTCACTATCGCCCATGAACTGGGCCATGTGTGAGTACGGCATGCTGTTTAGTCTTTGATTGATTTCATGTCATTACAATTCTAAAGCTGTATTAGTGTGTCATGCTTATGTGGCCCTGGTTTTCCTCTTAAAATGTCTCCAAGCTTCAAGATCTAAGTCTGCATGTGCAACGTCCCAAGTCAGCATGCACCTGCCTGCCTTCATCCAGCGTGGCAATACAACCCCAGGCCACTACATTGGAGACTGTTACAGACTTGAACAACCCTTGTGTCTTAGTCAAATAATATTTTCTTTGCCACACACACAAAAGGTGGGATTGTTGAATTCCATTCTTATTAGCACCAAGCGGCTTCAGGTCTGCTTAGCGACAAAGCTTGGTGGAATACAGTACCTACCTGTCATACTGTACCGTAGAGAGGTACCATACGGTACAGTACAGTACCATAGGAGAGAGGTACCATACTATATAATACCTATCCCCTGTGAGCCTACTCTACCAGACACTGGCCCCTGCACAGACCTGCTACTAATGTCAACCCCAACCAGCCCAGTCATTTAACCCTGTGTGTTACCAGTCTGCTGCTTAAAGAATGATGCTTTATTTACCACAGTCAAACAAATCTCCCAAAACCGGTCCTTTCGTGCTTAGTTGAACAATCAGTCTAACATGTAGGTTTATTGATGATGGGTTAGACCTGTGTGTTGTGGTGAATATATGTTCTCACTTGTGGTTTGGCCTCCTGACAGATTCAACATGCCCCATGATGACAGCAACAAGTGCAAAGAAGAGGGGGTTAAAATACAGCAGCATGTGATGGCGCCCACACTCAACTACTACACTAACCCCTGGATGTGGTCCAAGTGTAGCAGGAAATACATCACAGAGTTCCTTGAGTATGTAACGGCCATTGTTTTCTATTTTAGACGTGCATGTCATTATGGAGAAGTGTTATTGTCGTTAACGTCAGTAGCACCACACCGCAGTATGGGTTAAATGACCAGTCAGCTATTCAATCAAAACTGGTATCTGGATATTTCTGGGTTAAAGGGAAACAACATGACTTCTGTGTTGTTAGTGTATATTTGGAACGTTTATTACTTCCGTATATAGTTTTTGATTGAATAGAGTTCCAGCTCTTGTTTTCATATCAATCGCCTTGTAGTTGGTGCAGTAGGGGTTCTGTTATTTACAGGGTACTACCTCGCCATCTGTACTGAGTGTGTTTTCTGTCTGTTTGTGTCTTTGTTTTTTCCCCTTTTTTCTTGAAGTCATTTTATTTGTATTTCTTAATAGCACAGGGTATGGAGAGTGCTTACTTGATGAGCCCATTTCTAGGCCATACAGTCTGTCGCAGCAGCTGCCTGGACGGATATACAATGTCAATAAACAATGTGAATTGATATTTGGGCCGGGGACACAGGTGTGCCCTTATATGGTAAGAGAATGGACCACACAGATTTCAAATGACAGTTCACTGTCTCGTCCTACATTATTATAGTCTATGGTTCTAGACATTCTATACCAGAGTCACCTTATTCTGTCAGTTGGCTATCTCTCAGCTAGGCCTTCTGTACAGCATGTGTTAAAGCAGTTGTTTACACACTACTCCTCCTGTGAGTGAATGTGCCCTGCAAACCGCTGGGCTTGATGTTGTCAGGGCTTAGCTCCAGGCTTTGTTTAAAGGGCACACGCCTTGTAAGACATGGAAGAGTATATAGCACTGTGTGTGTGTTTGTGGATGAGGCTCAGGCAAGGGAATGGTAACTGTGTGTGTTTGTGGATGGGACTCAGGAAAGGGAATGGTAACTGTGTGTGATTGTGGATGGGGCTTAGGCAAGGGAATGGTAACTGTGTGTGTGTGTGTGTGTGTGTGTGTGTGTGTGTGTGTGTGTGTGTGTGTGTGTGTGTGTGTGTGTGTGTGTGTTTTATAGGTCCAGTGCCGCAGACTGTGGTGCACCAGCCCAGAGGGGGCCCAGAGGGGCTGCAGGACCCAACACATGCCTTGGGCTGACGGGACCGAGTGCTCTCCAGGAAAGGCAAGTATCAGAGAGACGTACCGCAAGATGAAAGGATCTGATAGGGAGAGGGAAGGAAATGGACAGATGGGGATAAATAGAAAGGGTGAGATGAAGAGAAAGATAGAGTGAGACGAGCACCAGATTCTTATGTAGTGTGTACACAGAGAGAGAGGCTAAAATAGTTTCATGCACATCTGTGCATGAACACACAAACACATTCACATACAACCAAGCCAGCTTTATCACTATGCTGGAGCATGCTGGAACATTTAATGTTATGAACTGTCAAAATACACCCCATAAATAACCACAAAGGAAACTTAGATATGAACCTTCTTTGTTCCGGCTGCTATTTAAATGACTCACAACTATAAAATGTATTTTTTCAAAAGCCCAAATGACAAAAGAAAACAACAAGATCACAGAAATCTGCCAAGAAATCAATTCACCAATGAAGACTGGATATAAACTCGTGAGCCAGAGTGGGACGTACGTGGCAGTTGCTCCAAATTCCTCCATTTGTTTAAACATGGATTTGTTTGCTTCAGAGACTGTATTATTATTAGGCAATAATAGGCTTATGGTGGAGCTGTGAATGTAGGCTTGTGGAGATTTCCCTCTCCATTACTGCTTTAGTGTAGCTTCTAATTAGGCCCTGTACCAAACCCTTCACTTCCTGCCTGTCTGTCTGACATAAAAGGGCTGCGGGGCGGCCGGGCCGGGTTGCTGAGGTCCCATAGCACACATGTTCAGAGCCTGCTCTGGTTACACATTGTATTCCTGCACACAAACCAACCTCATGCCAAGACTATGGCTATGCCATGCTCAGCACCGAGGTTGCCGCTGTTTAGAATGCAGTCGTTGTCACCAAGGGAAATGGATTGTCCGCTATAAACTGAAACATATCTTCCCCTTTGTGTTCACTTCCTCTCAGACCGGCACATTTGTAATGGGTGTCTTTTTGGGTTCCGTCTTTTTACAGTCGTCTTGTCATTTTTCCCAGATTAACGTCAAAGGAGGTTGTGAAGTGCTTTCAGGATAATGTGTTGCCAGTGTGCAGACTAAGGTTTCCTACTATCATGCTCTTCCTCTCTCTCTCTCTCTCTCTCACCCTCCCTCTCTCTCTCTCACTCTGTCTCTTTCTTTCTCTCCACAGCACTGTAAACATGGCCAGTGCATTCCCAAGGAGCACGACGCCACCCCCGTGGACGGGGCGTGGGGAGGCTGGTCTCCGTTTGGCTCTTGCTCGAGGACGTGTGGCGGGGGCATCAAGATTGCCGTGCGCGAGTGCAACCAACCTGTGTAAGCACAGTCTTTGTAGTCATGCACATCTACTGAACTGTGTCTCCCTATGAGCTGCAGTGGTCAATGTACCATAACATCAAGCCTCCTTAAATGAATTCTTTCCAGAGCAATTCTAAAGTACAGTCACAGCAGATTTGATGCTGTATCTATCTACCACCTTCCTCCAGGCCCAAGAACGGGGGGAAGTACTGTGTGGGGCGCAGGATGAAGTTCCGCTCGTGTAACTCAGAGCCCTGCTCCAAGCAGAAGAAGGACTTCAGAGAGGAGCAATGTGCTGCCTTTGATGGCCGGCACTTCAACATCAACGGTCTACCTCCTAACGTGCGCTGGGTACCCAAGTACAGCGGAAGTAAGAACATCTCTCTCTTTACGCCTTCTTGGTTTTGCATCTTACTAACACAGATAAAAATTAACTGGACTCTTAGGCCTTTAGAATGGGTGTCGTTGTAAGCTAACAAAAATTTCCTGTAGATGTGCACAAAGCATTCGGAGTGCTCAGTGAATCGATGCGATATAGCATGAGGAGTTATGTGAACTTGTTGGAACATCCAAATGGTTGAATTTTCATTAGCCACTTTGAGTTTGAGTTTATTTGTATTTTCCAGGGACAGTGCACATTAATAAACGTTTCAGTAAAAGTGCCGGTTTTAGCCAGCCGGCTAATTTTCAACCGCAGTCCCTGGGCAGGTTATTAGAAACAATTACAATATAGACAATCATTGAGCAGTGAGCACACGCAGAGCAACATAGGATAAGCAAGACGTAGCATGCAGACAGAGCAACATAGGACAAGCAAGACGTAGCATACAGACAGAGCAACATAGAACAAAAAGCAGCAAGACAAAATTCATAAAAGCAACAAAGTGTTTCTACACCTCACAAGCTACAGACAACATGGAAAGTGGCAATACACAGCTAGGGATCATGATCACAAATCTGATTGACCTTTAGCCATGTATTCTTACATTTTGTGAAAGTGTGATAGGTGGTGCAGTTATGTGTGTCTGAAGGCAGTGTATTCCAGACATGGGAAGCTCTCACAGAGAAAGCGGATTTACTAAAGGTGCTTTTCCTTAAGGGAACTATACAGTCACCTCTCATGGCAGACCTTGTGGATCTGCTGCCATATGTTTGGGTTTTCTGTTTAACAAAAATACTGAGTGGAGGGGGAGCCAGGTCATTTAGGATCTTGAATACAAGACATGCGTCGGTGTATTGCACAAGATTTTCCCAACTCACGAGCTCATGCTTTCTGAGGATGTAACAGTGATGATGGCTACTAGGCTTCCTATCAAGCACTTTGAGAGCCTGTTTGTAGACAGACTGAATAGGTTTTAATGTTGTACAGCAAGCTTGGGCCCAACTAGTCAAGCAGTATGTTAAGTGGGGGGAGTATCGTAGATTTGAAGTACAGTTTTGCTACCTCTGTAGTCAAACAATTTTGTATAAATCGGAAATTAGCTAGGTTGAATTTGGTTATCTGAATGACCTTTTTCACATGCTTTTTAAAAGAGAGGTTGGAATGATGCCAGGGTACTTAAAATCAGATACCACCTGGAGCTTCTCCCCTGACACATAGACATCTGGTTCAGTAGCATCTGTTGCCCTCTTTGTGAAGAACATGCAGACAGTTTTTTTTCACATTGAGATGCAAACACGAGTCACTGAGCCACTTTGTAACCTGGACCATTACAGTAGTGAGTTATTTTGCAGCTTGTTGTTTGCTCTTTGCATGCACATGTATCATCTGCAAACATTTGAACTTCAGACCCAGTACAGACAGAAGGCAGATCATTAATGTACAGGCTGAACAGGAGGGGCCCCAGTATTGACCCCTGGGGCACGCCCACATCATAGCTAAGAGTGGGCGACAGCTCATTGCTCACTCTGACACACTAAGTTCTGCCTTCAAGGTATGATTTCATCCATCTCAAGGCACCGGGGGAAAAGTTGAACTTGGACAATTTTGTGATGAGAATCTCATGGTTAACAGTATCAAAAGCCTTCCTTAGGTCCAGAAACACAGCCCCAACAACGCCCCCTTTGTCCATCTTGGACTTCACATTTTCCAGAAGAAAGCAGTTGGCTGTTTCTGTGGAGTGTTTCGCTCTGAAGCCAAACTGCATGGAGTGTAATGTGAAGGGGCTGTTGTTGAGGTGGGCAATCAGTTGTTCTGCTACACACTTTTCAACAACCTTTGACATCACAGGTAGTATACTAATGGGCCTGTAGTTACTCACGTCAGCAGGGTCGCCCAATTTAAAGATGGCCGTTATGATGGCCGACTTCCATACCCTTGGAAACACCCCGAGACCAATAGATGTGTTGGTGACCTTAGTAATGGGGCCAATGAGTGACTCTTTGTAGTTTTTAAGAAAGGTAGAGTCCGGCCCAAACACATATTTTGCTTTAGAGTTCTTTACTGAGCTAATCACCTTGTTCACCTTTGACTCAGAAACCTCCCTTGTGATGAAGACAGGTTGAGCGTCATTCACTCGCACTGATCCCAAGATACCAGTGGAGGGGTTCTGTGTCAGCACCCTGACAGTCAATAAAGTAGGAATTGAAGGCTATTGCTATTTCGACTGCATCCTGTGTTAGATTGTTATTCACCATGAGTTCTAGTATTTTTGCAGTGTTACTATGGTCTTTCCCTGTAAACTTTTTTAGATTCTCCCAGATCAGTTTAGAATTTCCCTTTGCTTCACCAATTATGTTAATAAAAAAGTTTGCCTTGGCCTGTCTGATTTCTTTCATCACCTTATTTCTCAACATGGTAAACCTACATCTGTCATGCTCCAATTTGGATCTTAGGGATGTTTTTAGAGCATAATCTCGTTGTTGCATCAATTTCCAGATTTCTTCATTTAGCCATGGAAGAGTGCTCTTTTGGCCAGGTTTGGATTTGATTTTCTTTAGGGAACCATTTATTGTCGTCTTTAATGAGGTCAGTGGACTGTTTTCACCATTCCCTCTTCCTCTTCTGTCCTGTAGTTCAGATGAAGGATCGCTGTAAGCTGTTCTGCAGGGTGGCTGGCAGCACGGCCTACTACCAGCTCAGGGACCGGGTCATCGACGGCACGCCATGTGGCCCCGACACCAACGACATCTGTGTGCAGGGCCTGTGCAGGGTGAGACTGACACACAGCCTTTAACGACCTCAGCCTGACAGTTAACCTAAAATGCCATTCGTAACAGTCATAAGAGCTGTTATAACAGCTGTCATGATGCCATTATTTTAAAATGAGGAGAATATTATTCACGGAGGAGGTGTGGTTCTTCATTTTACTGTACTCTTGAGCTAAAGTCCATTGTCTCTATTACAGGCAACAGACTAAAACCAATTATACCAGAGTAGAGTTTCACTGTCGTGCTATTTACAATAGAGAATTTCTGTCAGGTGTGTTACAGTTATATGAATTTAACACACTTAACCGGGTTCGATTCTGTGTATTAAGGAAACAATTTATTAGGTTTTATCCCTGCAGATGGGAGAAGGTTGCAGGGCACAGTACAGGATTTCATAAGAAATTCCACTACTTTAATGACATTTCTTTCCCCCCCGCTTTTTTCTCCTCCACTTCCTTCTTCTCATTTTCCTTCCCTCCTTACTCCTCCTCATCCCTGTGCAGCAAGCGGGATGTGACCATGTGTTGAATTCCAAGGCGAGGAGAGATAAGTGTGGTGTGTGTGGCGGTGACAACTCCTCGTGCAAGACCGTGGCAGGCACCTTCAACATGGTGCGCTACGGTGAGCCAAACTGTGTGTTATCCCAATGACCGAAAAGTGTCATTGAAACCTTTTCACTATTATATACTGACCGCTGACCTTGTCATGGTCACTCAGAGACGTTGAGTTCTCCTCTGCTGGTTGTGCTGCAGGATACAACGAAGTAGTGAGAATACCCAGTGGTGCTACAAATATTGATGTGCGTCAACACAGCTACTCAGGGAAACCAGAGGACGATAACTACCTCGGTAAGACTCAAACTCATGATCAAAACACTTTTAGGGGTCTTGTTGGCTGTTGAATTTGAAACATTAGCTGGAGGATTTGATTTGTCACTGTCTGTCATGTCAAAGTTCAGTATGTCTAACATTCAGAGGTGTCAACAGCTTTAGTATTCTCTTCTTGAGCAGATATGTTTTGTCTGGTTGTTGGTGCTACTGTAGTGTCCTGCCTGTCCTCAGCGGAGAGATTTGGAGGGCCTGTTGAACTTGGCATGTTGGAGAGTTTGTGGCACACATGCTAAAACATTAATTACCCAGAACTCACATAGCCCTCTGGGTGTAATTTCATTCTCTCTGTGCTGCTCGTAAAAGTGTAAAAGCTACTATGCTTGTGTTTCTTGGTGTTTCTTTGTTCGCGTGTGCATGTGCGTGCGCGTGTGACTCTCTGCGGGTGCGCTGGGGCCTAAGGGGGAACAGGGAGGGAACAGGGGGTAGGGGGGCTTGTGGGAAGTGGGCTGGTCTCTGTGGCCACATTACTGTGATGTGTGAAATGGTGAGGAAAGTAACTCAGGAAATTAGCTCCATAATCGCATTAGTGTGAATGTGTGCAGCAGACTGTCTGATGAACAGAACAGGAGGACTGAGATTCCTCCAGTAGAAATGTAGGATTATTTTACCCCAGTTAGGTTTATCTGCTCTCTGTTGCAGCCCTTGCTGTAAATGAAAACATCAACTGTTATGCTGCTCTATGTTTTTATCACTGTGTCCTCAAGAGAAGGAAAAAGGAGTTTAGCGAACTTAATAAAGACTTGTGGTTTTGCACCCTGTCCCGTACTGTACTTTCAGAATCTTATGCCATCTTATTTACTCATGTCAGTGTCACCTCCTCTGTCTTTTTCTCCAGCTGTTTCAAACAGTCGTGGGGACTTCCTGCTCAATGGCGAGTTTGTAGTCAGCATGTTTAAAAGGGAAATCAAAGTGGGCAATGCCGTCATCGAGTACAGCGGATCCGACCACGTCATCGAGAGAATCAACTGCACTGACCGCATCGAGGAGGAGATCATTGTCCAGGTAACAACTCCTTACCTGCCTGTTGAGAAGGTTATGATGCAAATGGAACAGTGGAACTGTACTGATTGTTCTGTTCCTCTGCCCTCCGATCCCTCCTCAGGTGCTTTCTGTAGGTAACTTGTACAACCCAGACGTCAGGTACTCCTATAACATCCCCATCGAGGATAAACCCCAGCAGTTTGTCTGGGATGCCTACGGGCCCTGGCAGGACTGCAGCAGGCCCTGCCAAGGTGAGGGATGGGAAGGGAACGTAAGAAGTGTGGTTTGGGGGTTAAAGAGAAGATGAGGGGTGTCGGAAAGGTTGAGGTGGTGGAGAGGTGTGGGCGTGTGGGAAAGGAGGTGTGGAAGGAGGTGAAAGGTTGAGGGAGAGAGAAGGTGAGGCTTTATGTGGTTGTATCTGACCACTATTAAATCCAATATTGGCTCCAAGGCTCTTACAACCATGTACTAAGAAATTTGCATTAAATAGTGGAGAATAGTGGACCATACAGTGTTGTCAGGGCGGTGGGAAGCATCAGGAGTCAGATGGAATTCAGGAGCAAAATGCTGGTATTAATTATCAGATGTAGAAGGTGAGCTGGATATACAGTATTAATATTGACAGGATGTTGATCGACACTGACTTACAGACTTATAGAGTCAATATACTGAAGCTACATTTGCCTTCTAAGACAGAATAATAATAATAAATGCTGTTTAGCAGACACTTTTATCCAAAGCGACTTGGGTGGTCCCAGGAATCAAACCCACTACCCTGGCATTACAAGCGCCATGCTTTACCAAATGAGCTACAAAGGACCACCTTCAAACAAGACAGAGCACCTTTAACTTTGACAAAGCGTCAGTAATTCCTCACACAGCTGAGTTCAGCAGAGTCTGAGACAACATGTCAGTCCAGCCTATGCACTCTTGAAAATTCTTCTTCTTCTCCTGTAGTGTTTTAGCGCAGACTACACCTGAAACGTTGTATTGGATGCGGGAAATAAAAAAGGCGGGAAATCCATAACAAAAAAAACTCAGTCCTTCAAAATCCACTCAGAGCACCACTCAGATCTGGTGACCTGAGAGGATGGAACTTCTGCTCCATTCAGTATGCCATGCAGCTCCTCACCTGTTTCATCCTTCATTCCCAAAAAGCGTTCAGCTGCAGATAGGCTGATATTGATCTTTCTTGAGTTCTTCGCCACTCCTGCAGTGCAGTTTATCACCATAGCAATAAATGACAAAATATCGACTTTCTGCTCGACAAGGGTATCTGGATCCTGCACCTTGCGAATGGAACCCACAGCACTGAACGTTGGTGTCTCCATGGCAACCGAACCACTAGAACATCATTTAACTTGTCTCGCAGCCTCTGCTTAGGAGACACGCTGAACAGCTTTTAACCTAGCAATCTCTGCCTCCTTCACCCTTACAGGACATTTCCATTGAACGCGTCAATCGCCGAGCACCAACTGTTCCAGGAATTTTCATTGCGATCTTCTTAGCGCTAACTTCTACATAGAATCCAGAAATCACGCCCTTGATTGGTGCCCTGCTCCGAAAATCGAAGGCAGTCAACTCTTTCTCCTTGAATCTGCTAAGGCGCAACGCGCACTCCTTCTGTTCTGCCGACATACAAACATCTACGAAATTCCACTTCTGTCCACCCGAACGGATTCCACAGTATACCATCACCAATATCTTGGCAACATAAAACGGATCTCCCAGGTACATCTTCTTATCCTCAAACTGCCCTCCTACTACAAACTGTGAAGTAGTTGTGCTAGGAGCAGTAGGCTCACTAGACAGCGTTTTAACTGTGATTATAGCGCTCTTTATCCGTCCTTTATCGACTGTAGTCCATCCAGTATTGTCGTCACCTTCATTCTTAATCTCATTTTTGCTAGCGCCGTCAAATTCAAACTCGATGTCCACTTACGCCATTCTCTCTAGCTCTCGCAATCAGAGATCTTGGCCTCTCTTGAAAATGGGCATCTGAACAGGCTTAAAGCCCAACCCCTAGCCTAAAAATTCATTCCCTTCACAATTAGTACTTCTCAATAGTTATCATATCAATGACCATTCCATAATACATTTCATCATATGAGGACAAAATATCCCATTAATGTTCAATGAATATACTGTAGATATTCGGAAAACCTCCCTCAACATAGAACATTGTAATGGGAAACTATGATGTATAACAATGATGTATAACTATGATGGACAGCTATGATAGATAACTATGATGGAGAGCTATGATGGATAACTATGATGGATAACAATGCGCATGTGACCGGTCGGCGTGCTCTCCAAATCAGTCCACAAAACAATCTGCCGTGGAGAGTACAGATTGGCCATACTAATGTATCTTTTCTTCTAATTAAACAATGATACATTTCTACTCGCATGTGACTTTTTCTCTAACAACAGTGGGACATGTTTCGCGTTAGGAATATGCTTGAAAACATTAGCAATATGAACAACCATAAGCAAACCATTAGCAATAGAATTAAATGTCCAAAATAACTTTAGAATAAAATCTTTGAAGATGTAAGGCTCTATTTTAACAACCTAACGCAATGGTAAATCTTAGCACTGGTGGTAGCGCTATAGGTCTGGGCATGTGTCAGAAATATTTGTGCTATTTTTACAGTGGGAATTATGGGCGCAATAGCTGGCGGTGGCGTGAAAGCGCTGGGTTTTTGATGAATAAATAAATTGTAGGTTGGCGGAGGGCTTGATCATTCACTGGCCAATCAACGTGTTCCATGGCTTAATACTGCAAGCTGTTATCTCAAGTTGTGTAGGTTATTGACCGTCTTTGTGTTGCCATCAACTTCAATATTCTCCTCCGAGTCCGTTTATTAAATAGCATAGGCTACAGTAATGAATAATAGCAACAGCAAAATACAGCTTTGGCAGTCAACATTGTTGTACTTGCTTAACCTATAGGCCTATACAGGTCGCTCCACCCCTTGGGTGCCTTTTGAGTAGTGTAACTTGGTGATTTATTAACCTAATTTAAACATTCTGTCATAATGAGCACATGTTCAACTTAATAAAAAAACGTGTTTTCCCATCTCAAAAAATAAGCTAAATTACGATAGCAAGTGCCAAGTAAAGTAACAGGGTTAATCATAAGGGTTGACGATTTCATCTTAAGTCAGCCATAAATACCCCTGTTACAGGGAGAATGGAAGCTTGTTGTGTGCAACAGAGAAGGTCAATTAAATTCAAGCTTGACAAACAACATTGAAATTGTTAAAACATTTCTAGTCTGTCTATCAATGGGTCACAGGGTTGACATATTATGCTTGACCCGCTCAATTTTCCACCACAAACATTCGAAAATGTCAAAAAAAGATTAGAACCAGCTCACCTGCTTTTACACTAGGGTTTGACTACAATGTTTATTTTAGTTTTTACAATTTTATTAATAGGAATAGTATTACCATATTAAAATGAGAGTTCAGTTTGCAGAACAGGGTTGACCTTAAAATGAGGGGGAAAAATGTTATAAATGTTTTCATGAATCACTAATCACATTAAATAAATGAATAACAATCGCCACAAAGCAACATAATAACTAGGGCTTTACAATGATGGTCAAAACTTTGAGAAATGCTGTGGTTAAGTCACAGAGGGTGGTCAGAGGGACATGTCAAATTGCTGAATTGTGGCACTTTAGCAAGTCTTTATTCATATTAAAAAACAGATGTATTTAATTTTCTTTATTTAATATAACAGGCTTTTAAAATACTATATTGGTGCACAATTACTACTGCAAATATCACTCATTTCGTGGAACGACCCATACATGCGTGTCTTTACGCATTACACTTCTTCCGAAATAAAGAACACTAGGCTCCCTTTAAAATGTATTGTAGACTATGTGTGAGGCACATTTGCAATAAGCAAAATATAGGCTTATCCATCATTGATGTGGAATTATAGGACCAAATCATTTGAATAAGAAAAGAGGAGTGCATTGTTGGTAACTGGACAAGAGGCACTCTGGAAATGGGGATGGATATCAGTGAAATGGTGTATGCAGGTAGGCCAATGTGAATTGTGAATAATGCAAAAGCAAAACGGCAAAAGCCTCACCAGTAGACCATTTAGAAACCTTTTATGGATGGGCTACTTGGCTTATGCATGGCCAGGATAAGAGAGATACCCAACTCATTGTTGTTGAACCAGATTTCATTGTAGTAGTCTAGGGGTAGCCTACTGAGGGCTTGGTTTTTCATCTAATGAAATGAAAATCAAGAAATTGTTACAGGAAAATAACTTCAACGTTTCTAAAAACGAGGGTCACTTACATCATCTCTCGCTCCAAGAGCTGGCTAAAAAAATGTAGCCTACAATACATAGATTAAAAGGGGATGTCCGCTTACTGTTTTGCTGCTCCCAAATGTACCTTTTAATAAAGCTTGGTGATAAAGATTTATTAAAAAGCTATCTCTTGAACCAAACCCTTAATTGATAGTCTTGGCTTCTTGGTGAATGGATAGGGCTGGAGAAAAAAACAACAGCCCCATGGCTATGCTTGGTTTTAAATTAAATTAAACGAAATGGAGAAAAAATACATTATATTACAACATATTTATTTAAAAATATATAATTTTCAATATATATATTTATTATTTTTTATTAGAAAAAAAAACAGTATATATACAAGCATACAAACAGACAATGATAACATATGCTAGGGTGTACAACAAATTCTAGATTATACAAATATCTTTTTTTAACAGCTTTCTTATTAGAAGAACGTACAAGTGCTCTTAATGTATTGCTAAAATTCCTTATAGAAAACACGGAAGAGAGTTTTTTTTATTAGTGAATTTACATTTATGAATATTACAGTTTTCCATTAGCACAATTAGATTTATGAGGTAAAACATGTTTTCTTTGTCCTTATTACAGTTAAGGAAACCGAGCAGCACATTCTCCCATAAAAAAACAAAAGTCATCAAGAATATTAACAGTATAAAACTATGAATATCTTGCCATCATTTTTTTACACGTAGCCAATGCCAAAATAATGCTCAACACAAAAAGTACTGTTAATGTTAATGTGTTTTCTGAGCTTCTTCAGGTAGTGATTCTGGTTACACCTCTAAATAACATGAAAGTTCCAGATGGAATAGCATCAAAGACTATGGCGAACTCTCTAGGTGTAACAAGGATATTGTAACGAGATTTTAAAAAATCCTCATAATTGAGTAACACTCCTTCTGCATTAAAAAGTTGACTCACCAGCAGCGTATGATTATTAAACCAGTTGTTAAAAAATGAAGACTTGTTTATATACAAAATATCCTTATTGTTCCAAATGAAATGCCTATGCGGGGAAAAGCACATATCTCTTGTTCCATGAGCATACGGGCACAGTCCGTCACGGCTGGACAGGCTGCGCATCCGCTGTCAAAATCAATGTCATTATCATCCACATTACCGTTAAGACCTGCTTTTGGTGAGTCTTAAATCACTGAATGAAAATTGTACTTGTGCGAGTTTTAAAGACACGTCTCAAATATTCCCACCATCCCACCTCAAGTAAGCTGATGTCAGACAGGTAAATTGCTGAACCTGGCTGACAATAGAGCCTGCAGTGTATTTCTTCACTAATACATATCTATTTATCTATGGGGATTTACTGCCACTTTGACTGATTTACAGCTCATAATGCTTGGTTATAACAATTAAGAACAGAAGGTATAGGAGGAAGAGTGATGTTTCTTAGAAAGATTTTTTTAAATAAAAACGATTTTGCTGTGATTTAAACCACACGATTCCTGGAGGCACACACTCCTGCTGGTTTTCCGTCTTGACAAGTGTCTGATTTAGACTCCAAAGAATTCAAGCTTGCGTGGACTTTCTAGCCAATCGATTTATTGATTCAATGCCAGGTACTGGGAGAAACTAAAAGCAGCAGGACCATGACCAAGGAACTAAACCCTCTCTCCCACCCCATCAGGAGAGCGTAAGAGGAAGATCCTGTGTAGTAGAGAGTCGGACCGTGTGGTGGTCTCAGACCAGAGGTGCCATGGGGCCGCCAGACCAGCCATGGTCACAGAACCCTGCAACGCAGAGTGTGAAATCAGGTACTGCCTAAACCACTCTCAATCGCTTTATCTGTCCATATTGCAGATTTCTTTGATCACTCTCAGTCTTTATATCTGTGA
Source organism: Oncorhynchus mykiss (assembly GCF_057628025.1). Taxonomy (NCBI): domain Eukaryota; kingdom Metazoa; phylum Chordata; class Actinopteri; order Salmoniformes; family Salmonidae; genus Oncorhynchus; species Oncorhynchus mykiss. Next base: position 45,306,014 of record NC_143028.1, read on the forward strand.
TATGTGTGCTGTTTGATACAAAGTTCAGTTTTATCCTGTCAGCGTCTTTCACCTATGACCTTTCCTGTCTGTGTAGGTGGCATGTGGCGAGGAAGAGCGAGTGCACAGTCCCATGTGGGGTGGGATATCGTACGCTGGAGATCTACTGCGCCAAACTCAGCCGTGCCGATGGAAAGACCCAGAAGGTGGACGAGCGTTACTGCAGCAGTCAACGCAAACCTGACAACAAGGAGAGTTGCCATGGAGACTGTAACCCAGGAGGATGGGAGTACTCATCTTGGTCAGAGGTGAGAATGCCTGTTATAGTTTTAAGGGATTTATAAAAAGAGAGGGAAAAGGTTTAATACGTGTGTGCATGTGTTGCAGTGCTCCAAAAGCTGTGGAGGAGGGTCCCGGCGTCGTGCGGCTGTGTGTGGAAAGTCTTCTGAGGCGGGAAGTGATGAGAGCAAGTGCAGCCAGAGAGACAAGCTGACCACCGTCCAGAACTGCAATGAGTTCCTATGTCCTGCGTGGAAGACCGGAGACTGGTCTGAGGTCAGTTCTATGGAGAATGGTTGGACTACGCTTTGGGAATGTTGCTTAGCATTTGAAGCTAATCATTTGAAGGTAATCAGACCGGAGACTGGTCTGAGGTCAGTTCTATGGAGAATGTTTGCTTAGCATTTGAAGCAAATTGAGGAATTTTGAACTCAGATGGCCTTTTTACATTACGACCAGTTCGCAGCCAAATCAGGGTTCTGATTCTACACCTGACAGCAGACATAGTGTAAAAATAACATTTGTAGGACAGAGGGAATAATCTTGAATTTGTTTGACTAAGGAATTCTACTCCTATAATATAAAGAGGAAGTATTAAACATGTAAAAATGACTGGGCGCGAGGGAAGTTGGTCAAAGGAATGTCTTGTCATGTTCGGTGCACGACTGTACCCGTGTTTGTGGGGTAGTAACTAGCTTGATTGTGTAGTTTACACGTTCTGTCCAGCAGTTCAAAAGGCTTTGAGTGCGCCTACACAAACAAACACTGTACACACATAGCTAGCCTACTGTACATGTCAATCTATGTGCCCCTGTTTCTCATTGTGCCCGTTGACTGTTGCAGTGCCTGGTGACGTGTGGGAAAGGGTACAAGCATCGGCAGACATGGTGCCAGTTTGCGGAGGACCGACTGGACGACCGCTTCTGTGACTCGATGTCCAAGCCTGAGTCCGTCCAGACGTGTCAGCAGCAGGATTGTGCTTCGTGGCAGGTCGGACCATGGGGACAGGTGAGTCACGCGTGTTGTACAGTTGACATACCTGTAGAGTGACATGTTTTGTGGCAGGTAATATTATGATCTGTTTGCCCGGGTGGCACACACTGTATTTCAGGTGACATCTGTGGCTTCCAGTCACCCCCTGTCCCTCAAAGACTACAGTGTTGTGTCTTGTAAAAGCTAACGATTATCTGAACTTATGTGTCATTCCAACTGTGTCCAACTGTTTCTAATATTAGAATATGACCCAATGAAGCAGCTATTTTTACAATCTATCATAATAAACCCATTTTGCTTCAGAGTTTTAGTTATGTGTTCATGAGGCTATACAGAGCCTAATGTGATTTTTAAAAAATAAAAAAAATCTCCTATGAACTTTCTTCAGATCACAGGAGGTTGGTTTAATTGGCGAGGATGGGCTTGTGGTAATGGCTGGAGCAGAATCAGTGGAATGGCATTCAATACATCAAACACATGGTTTCTATGTGTTTGATGCCATTCCATTAGCTCCTTTCCAGCCATTATTATGAGCCGTCCTCCCCTCAGCAGCCTCCACTATTCCAGATGTAGAGCAAAGACAGGAGAAAGACAAGCCACTCATTTAGTCTATCCCCCATTTACTCTGCTGTTTAAGCACATTGCTGACCGTGCCAAAATAAGCATATACAATCTGTACACAATCTGTGTCGACATACTCCCCTATATTTATGCTTGCTAATGCATTGCCAGTTTATATCTCTCAGGACGCAAAAAAAAAACTTTCTCTGTAGCAATCCTGTAGCAAGGTGTCGCAACGTTTTCCAAATCAAAACTGGGCACTTCATCTTAACACAGCTTGTGTGTGCAGACTGCCTGTAAGCCTAAACGTGTGATGGGAGATTAGGTGTTCCTATACCATGGCATAGGCAATCATGTTAAATGTATATTTGAAGCTGTTTAATGAAGCGCGCGGAATCTTAGCTGAAGTTGCTGCCACACAAGTTTGACCTCATTTCATCGGAGTCAGTGAGGTAGAAGAGAGTGTGGTGTGTACCCACTGACTTGGCTACAGTGGAAAGTAGATGAGTTACTCATGCATTATGATCCTGAAGGCTGTTATCTGCTGGCACTAGTCTGACCAGTGCACTTCTTTTCCATTCAGTTACTCATTTTTGGGAAGATTTGCTACGTTGGCTTGTTTTTGTCCCTCTCTGACTTTCTCTTTCTCCCTCTCTATCTTTCTCTCCATTGCTCTCATTCTTCATATCTCTCTGTTCTCTTACTCTCTCTTTGGTGGACTCAGTGCACTACCTCGTGTGGACCAGGCTACCAGATGCGAGCTGTGAAGTGCGTTGTGGGGTCATACGGGTCCGTCATGGACGACACTGAATGTAACGCTGCCACGCGGCCCACTGACACTCAGGTAAGGACACAGTCCACTAAGACCCATCTCAACATCTCTAGAACTTCCACTCATCTCCTCTGCACTGATCTGGACACTTGACACAGGATAAGTGAAAGCCATGGGGTGGATTCCTTCTCATTTTGTGAAAATGCTTTTGTATACTGCCCTTTCAAGTGATATTTGTGAGAATATATCTTTTAGATATATATATATATCTATTAGGCCACCCAGGGCTTGACTGTCAGACTCAGTAGACCACACAAGACCCTAACCCGCTCCTGACACACTACTCGAATGCTTGGTTGTGAGCTGACCATGTGACCTGCCCTATCCCCCCCAGTTGTAGAATGGTGTTCAATTCTATAGTGAGGAAAGGGGGGTTCCCCGTGCAGGCTGAGACACAGGTACAGTCACTGGCACTGTGAGGTAGGAAGGAAGTCCCACACCCAGTCCATTACCACCTGGACTCAATAAGGCCTTGTTGTCTAGACAGGGGTTAGAGGGGGGCTGTGCTGGCTCTTACCCCCAGACGGAGACACATAGCTGGGATTGTCTCCCTCCAGCAGTCCATCCCCTTACCAAGCATGAGGGAGGAGGAAAGAGGGCCTGTCCACGGCAGGTCCGCACAACAGCTCCTGTCAAGGAACAGGAGGGTGTCTGGGGATGGGTGATAGAGGGGGAGTGGAAGCTGGCTCTAACCCCAGAAACAGAAAGATTTTGCAGTAACAGTAGGCCATGGGGCAGGACTGGATGATGGGGCAAAACATTCCTTGATTATTTGTGGAAAATGTCCTCACCTTGGTTATGTAAATCAAACCTACAGTCTGCTAGCTGTATTGTTTGTCTGTAAAGAGTGTTGTAGTGTAGTGTAATAGTCTAGTTTCCCACCTTAATGTCTGTCTGTCAACACCTTATGTGAACCTATCTGAAAAACCTCTTCAGGAAGACAATTCCCGCTCTGTTGAAGTGTCATGACCAAGACATAAATGGTGAACACAAACAGTTGCGGAGTAATCGTCACACATTTCATGAGCCTCTACTTTTATGAACCTCTTTGTACATCAATTTAGTTTATTAGGGCCTGCTTCTTTCTTCTTCATGCTAATAGTGGGAAGGTAGGATGGACCGTTTTCCCGCGGCATGGCGGGCGGGTCCTGGTTGGGTGGGGTGTGGAGGGGTGGGTTGTGATGGGGTGTGGAGGGGTGGGTTGTGATGGGGTGGGGTGGGCCATAAACACTGGCTGAGACTCCGGTCACAGGGAGGCCCCCCTGGTTCAGGCCTTAATTCCCGACTCAGCCATCATGCCCAGTGACCCTGAACCAGTCACTTCATCTCCCTGTGATTCCAGCCAGTCATCCGTGAAGTCAGCTCCGAGGCCGCACACCCTAAACCACTCCGGGGCTGGAAAAGGGGGAAAGACGACAGAATGGAGCTTATGTTTCAGGACGCCTGTCTCTACCTCAGTTGACCAGTGAGAAGGAGGGGAGAAAAACAAAAAAACACACAACGATGACTGAACACTTGCCTCATACACACCTACCCGCAGATGGGTACACAACATGGGTCTTTCTATAAACTAGGGTACTAGTGATCTTTTCTTGTAGTGGACTGTTTGTAGCTGTTGCAATGTCATTCATAATAATTGTGAATACATTAAGATATAATGGGTGGAACATAAATACATTCAATATAATTAATGAGTTGAATCAAAGTCTATATTTAAACTCTTTCTCGTGCTTGGAGTCTTCACAGATTTGGCAAAAATCGTGTGACATAAAACACAACCTTTCTTTCCTTACATTTATAATACTGCTGTTTCTCGTTATATCATATACTAAGAATTTAACAATTGAATTACACATTTAACATGATCCTGTAAAATTCCTGGATGTTGCTGTCAGACTCTTTTTTTTTTGTAATGAGATCTTGGAAGTGTACTGTAACCTCATAGCATTTCGTATCTCCCTATGTTGTGCTGTGATGACAATTTTCATGGACACACATACCCCAAATAATGGATGGGTTGCAAAATCTAATTCTTCTAACAAGAAAGAGTAACTTGAACAAGAATAATCAAACAAAAATCGATACTGTCATTAGTAGGGTTCTTCAAAAATGATAGTTGTTCGATGCGCATTTGATGCCGAGCTGTTAAGTTACGTGGGGAAACGATCAGCCGATTCAGGAAAGGATTATGAAGTTATTGAAAGCTGGTGTGATACAGCATGCGATTGAACAACAGCCAAAGTGCAGAAATGAACGTTGATCTGGAGAATTGACAGAACATGTTGGTGTCTATATTGCTGTGGCGGTCAAGTTAATTAGCCTATGTCCTGGACAACATTATGTCAACATTCCTGAGGTAAGATTACATACAGTCCGTGTACGTTTTGATCGCAATAGCGGTGCGTGTGTAAAATCACCGGGAACCCAAGGCCCTCCCAAAAAAGCCATATTACAAACTGTGTTTTGTGATAGTTGCATATTTTGCTCTATAAGCAAACAATGCATAGTTCATATTCCTTGACACTGTGATATATAAGCCTAAAGGCCGAGACAATAGGAAGACACAGTGGCAGAATAAATTCAACCACACCTTTGTTTATCAGAAAACCGGAGAGCAACCTCTGTCCAGTGGGTCCACGAAGCATATTGCACGTTACATGACGAATAGCATGGTCAAGCAAGTTAATGTTCCTGACATTTTAGGACTACTAAACAGCTATTGATTTAGAACCACAGAGTTACCACAAGTCACAAAGAAAACAGGTGCTGCTTCCACTGATCCAGCACCATTTCAACTTCAACATTTCAACATTATCTAATCACCTATGCTTAGTCTAACACATTGACAACTAAAAGATACCAAAAACAATTTAGTCCAATAAATGTAAATTAAATATTATGTGGCTTTACCTAGTACTGATTTCTGTGTGTGTGCGTGCATGCTTGCAAGTAGAAAGAAATGTGTTGACTCACCCTAATTGTAGAGAAACGCCAATGTCATCCTCCTCTTTCATGTTGCCTAAATGGTCTATGACTCTGCCATACAGTACGCGCTTTAAGTTTTTGTTGTCCTAGTCTACCTGGCTAAAATGCTTGCTCGCTAGCCTAACTTGCTCCAGGCCAGCTAGTTAACATTAGCCTACGACATCTAGCTACATATTGACCTTCCATCTTCTCAGGTCAGGGGCACAATGTATTCATTTATGGTTGTATCACAATCACCATTATAATCATTGGCCAGGACAGAGAATTAAGTCAAACTTATTAAAAAGTATTAATCCCTATCTCCATCCATGGCTAATTTAGGAAAGGGACAATTTTAGCAAGCTAGCAACCAACCGGTCGACCACAGCATGGTGAGATGCAACAATTCAATGACGTATGGCTTATGATGTGATTGGTGTGAAACCAAATCCAAACTGTTGGTGTGCCAGCACCATTCATAGCTGAACTTGTTCAGTTTAGCGCAATGCTGATTGGTTATTATTATTATTTTAAAAAATACTCAAGGGAGGCCAAATGCTCACTGGCTTACCTTGGGTAGATGGGCTACACATACTGAGACAGAGGGGCGCTGTTTTGTTCACAGATACTTTCTCCGGTGAGATACATTCAGCCTGTTGTGAATTGAAGGACATTTTGGAAAGAGAGACGAAAGATACATTATTTTGTTTATTTTTTTCTTGGTACATTGTTTGGGGAAGCCTGGCTTCCCTTGACTCCCAAGACTACACGCCACTGTTTGAGCCACTTTTTTTTTTCTTTTTTTTTTTGTAAAAATGGTGCAATCGGAAAATTGAAAATGGCTTGTTTAGCCATTCTTGAATAGAAATAGAAGAAGAAAAATGGCTTGTTTTTCATTTTTGCATATGAAACCCCCCCCAAAAAACGTAATATTTCCATTTTCACATGTAGACGGGGTTAAATGTGGAATGCCTGTCATTGGTTAAGTGCACAGCCAACACTTCCTGTCCTTTCAAAGTAGGACTTCACCCTTCCAACTGTTTTGCCCATGCTACAGACGACTATTTTGGTCCACTAATACAGTACTAGTAAAGGCCCAGTGCACTACTTTTGTGAAGGTAAAAAATGGACCCCATAAATCCACCACATTTTAGTAATATATATTTTTATTCAGATTTTTCACGGGGTGCTGCAGCACCCTCGGCATCCCTACTTCCCACGGGTATGAACAACCGTATCTATTGCTAGACTAGAGACGGCCCTACTGTAGCTATAGTGTAGCTCAGTGGTTGCACATCTAACTAGCTGTAATTAAGTAAGGGTGTGAATGGTAGAGACTGTGTTCAGCTACCCAGAACTGTCTGATCAGCTTGGTAGGGTGCCGTGGGTGTGAATAGCAATGGAATGAAACATCCAACCAATGCCTTGAGTCGTGCTGTAGGTCCACCACACGTCCGGAGAGTTGTGGGGTCCTGTCCAGAAGCAGCCCCTATCGTAGACACTTGTGGAGATCTGAAAGGATTGGACAGGTGTAAGCCATACCGCCAAATTTCCACCAAGCCTTTGAGAGGGTAAGGTGGAGCTCTCACCATGTCACCACCAATCAATCCCTCTCAGATCTCCAGAAGTGTCTAGACTCTGGGCAGTAGGGGCTAGGTGTTGTTTCTGGACAAGCCATAGGTATTATGGTAGAGCAGTCAGTCAGCCTGGAATTGTCTAAAATGTTTAAAAGGCAGTGCATTTAAAAACAAGATTTTGGTCTGTTTTTTTAAAGAGATTTCCACACACACACTATGAGGTAGGGCCGGGACGATATCAATATTGCAATATTTTTTCCATGGCAAACATTTTAACACAAAGCAGACCAAACTCTTTGGTCCTTTAAAAACCTGCTGTATGTAAAATATTGTGTGCTACTGTATAGCTTGGAAAATAAATGCATGTGACTCTGGATGACAACTTAATGGTGTTTGTAGCCAACATTAGGGGTCTTTTCCTAAAGAAGTTAAATCCGCTAAGTGTTTTGTTTCTTTGGCACGATACTAATGAGTATCATGATATTGGCATCGTCCCGGCCCTACTATGAGGTCAAAATAAAACTCTGAAATCGTGAAAATTATAATAATGGCCTTATTGTGTAAGAGCTGTTCCAAAAATGTCTGTAATTTCTGTTCAGGTGGGATGGAACTTTTGGCCCACATCATGACATCATAATGTGATATGATTATCATAGACCAATGACTGTTCATCTGGGAAAGGGGGTGGACTCTAGACCATCCTATCAGCCAATCAGGGCTGTGTTTGTAAATATCTTCACATTAGTTTCCTATCACCCACATGATCAATCTGAGCATTTCAAGGACCAAAGGAGGCTCAAGGAAATAAATGAAAAGTACTTTGGAGTTATTTTCATTAAATAAACACAGTGATTTATTAGATATACAGTGATGATTTAAAAATACAATTACAAAGACTGCATGGATGCTTTAATAGCTGTCAAATACATGCTTCCTCTATCATTGGGAGAATCTCAATGACATTTTCTTGATCCATTGCAACCTCGCTCCTCCTCTCTTCGTCTCAGAGGTCCTTCCCCTCGCACCTTCTTATCCAATTGGTTTTGAGAAGGAGGTGAGGAGAGAGGACGTGAGGAATCAAGGAAATGCAATTCAGATTCTGCCCTTGTTTACCCCATTCCTCACCTCCTTCTCAGAGCACATTGGGGGAGAGGAGTGAAGGTTCCTCCCCTCCAGCTGCAATGCACTTTCAAGGAGTGGAAGAAACAAAGACAGAGGAAGAAATAATTGTTTTCAGACACAGACGCCCACACACACACGCAATGCTTGAAGAGTTTACTGATTATAATGATTTCATTATTGGTTATTATTATTGTCAATGATTTTTTTGACAAAACCCATTGTATTATTATTATTTCATTCTATTATATTATTATATTCACTATTAAAACATATAGTAATGCTGTTGTTTATCCTTTTCGTTGTCCAGGAATGTTTGGCACGGCTTTAAATGATAGAGAATTTGACCAAAGCACAAAAAGACCTGGCAACTAAGCATGACAAGGAAACACGCAGTGTTTCTTGTGATATTCTGACATTTTTTTTGGTTGTTGCTAAGTGGAATTATGGTCTCATTGTGCCTATCTATACTTTTATTCCTGTAACTAAACATGGGAAGCTGCAAGAAAATCATATTTAAATGTATATCTAACCATTTTGAAATGTTGACCCTGATGTCACACATTGGCCCCTTTATTTATATAAAGACGCACATACATCAACACACACCCACAGTCATAGACAGGTCTTGGTTGCCTCCTTCATTATTTATCTTATTATTCCCACCACTTCCACCCCCACCACCATGTTTTACAATGTATTTAACTGTGTTAGTGTAAAGCTGCGGAGGCTGTGTTCTCCAGCCTGCCTGGCTGCCAGGGTCCTGTTTATTTCCACTCAGAGGATGAGTGTGGAATGTGGAGCCCTCTGTAACACAACTATACCTAAGTTAGGCCCCTCTCTGCTCACCTTTCTGCTCAACCCAGAACTAGGGGGTCAAAGGTCATGAGAGGGCTCTGGGGAGGAGAGCACGGCGGAAGAAGGAGGAGCCCAGTAACACGCCAGTGACTGGGATACCTCTCCACTGTGACACGTTATGACAGGCACCAGGTTATTCAGATGGAGGGGTTTAACACTGTGTATTTCTGGGATCCTCCTCCACTGTGACACGTTATGACAGGCATCAGGTTATTCAGATGGAGGGGTTTAACACTGTATTTCTGGGATCCTCCTCCACTGTGACACGTTATGACAGGCATCAGGTTATTCAGATGGAGGGGTTTAACACTGTATTTCTGGGATCCTCCTCCACTGTGACACGTTATGACAGGCATCAGGTTATTCAGATGGAGGGGTTTAACACTGTGTATTTCTGGGATCCTCCTCCACTGTGACACGTTATGACAGGCATCAGGTTATTCAGATGGAGGGGTTTAACACTGTATTTCTGGGATCCTCCTCCACTGTGACACGTTATGACAGGCATCAGGTTATTCAGATGGAGGGGTTTAACACTGTATTTCTGGGATCCTCCTCCACTGTGACACGTTATGACAGGCATCAGGTTATTCAGATGGAGGGGTTTAACACTGTGTATTTCTGGGATCCTCCTCCACTGTGACACGTTATGACAGGCATCAGGTTATTCAGATGGAGGGGTTTAACACTGCATTTCTGGGATCCGTCAGAGTAACACTGTTACTTTTAGTCTGATGATGGGTACACTTCTGTTGGAGCTGCACAGTAAGTAGATGACAGTACAGTAGGCTGTGTTTCTGTCACTGTAATTGTTTTAATGGATGTGTATGGTTGTCCCTGTAGGACTGTGAACTGACCCAGTGTCCCATCAGTCACCCGGTACCGCCGGGGACCAAAGTGCCCTCCCACCTCCCACACAAAACCCAGTGGAGGTTCGGCTCCTGGACACAGGTTGGTTCTATCAGTTACTCCACCACTCAATGAAGCAATTACATACTCTGTGTGTTGTACTACAATTGTACTAATTGCCTCCATCTCCACCACAGTGTAGCGCCACTTGCGGCAAAGGGACCCGGATGCGCTATGTCAGTTGCCGTGACAACCAGGGTGGCGTTGCGGAGGATTCTGCCTGCTCCCACCTGGCCAAGCCCCCGGCCAGGGAGGTGTGCTCTGTAGTGGCCTGCGGACAGTGGAAGGTCCTTGAATGGACATCTGTAAGTAACTATTTTTGTTCAATCAACCACCAATGTTTAATGCATTTACCATGTACACTTAAAATATTTGACATTACCACAGGGTCTTGTGGCTAAGGATATTAAATCCATATATCCATTATATCCATTACTAATCTCTTTAAAGTTCCAATGCAGCTGTTTTTATCTCAATATCAAATCATTTCTGAGTAACAATTATGTACCTTACCGTGATTGTTTTCAATTAAAATGGTCAACATTTTTTAATAATTGCTTTTTAGCACAGAGCAAATTCTCAAGCAAGAATTCTGCTAGGACTGTCTGGGAGTGGTCTACAATATATTTACAAAAGTATGTGGACAGCCCTTCAAATGAGTGGATTCGGCTATTTCAACCACACCCATGTCTGACAGGTGTATAAAATTGAGCACACCGCCATGCAATCTCCACAGACAAACATTGGCAGTAGAATGGCCTTACTGAAGAGCTTGTCTGTACTCGGTTGCAACACTCACTACCGATTTCCGAACTGCCTCTGGAAGCAACGTCAGCATAAGAACTGTTCGTTGGGAGCTTCATGAAATGGGTTTCCATCGGCTGGAGTGGTGTAAAGCTCGCCACCATTGGACTGTTTAGCAGTGGAAACGCGTTCTCTGGAGTGATAAATCACACTTCGCCATCTGGCAGTCCAACGGATGAATCTGGGTTTGGCGGATGCCAGGAGAACTCTGCCAACTGTAAAGGTTTGTAGAGGAGCTAGGCCCCTTAGTTCCAGTAAAGGGAAATCTTAACGCTACACCATGCAACAACATTCTAGACAATTCGGTGCTCCCCACTTTACTGCAACAGTTTGGGGAGCCCCTTTCCTGTTTCAGCATGACAATGCCCCCATGCTCAAAGCAAGGTCCATACAGAAATTGTTTGTCGAGATCGGTGTGGAAGAACATGACTGGCCTGCACAGAGCCCTGACGTCAACCCAATCGAACGCCTTCATATTAATGCCCATGTTTTTGGAATGAGATTTTCAACGAGCACGTGTCCACATACTTTTGGTCATGTAGTGTAAGTGGGTAGGGGAAAACTGAAATCTAGCTGTTATTGGCAGAGAGGTTTGGAACTCTCTTTCTTATTTCTTATTTAACAAATCATTCCAACCTCATAGTGTGGAAATATATATAAAACACAGCAAATTGTTTTTTTGACTGCACTGGGCCTTTAACCTTCAATTCCAAAGTGAACTCTTCGAGAGGGAAATCTGACAACCATTATATGCTCTGTCGGCACTGTTCATTAAGTTGTATTTCACAATGAAATCTCTAGCCAGCTCAGTGGATTATAATATCTGAGGTTTGTTTAGCTGTGGTTTGAACCTTTCAGACCACTGTTCATAATCACTTTCTGTGATTGTGTGTTTCTCTGGTCCAAGGGGAGGAGGAGATGAAACAGGCTTTGGTGTGTTTGGAGGGTTGGCAAGGGGATAGAGGGACGCGTGAGGAACAAGGGGCTGGAGAGAGGGGCTAGGGTCCTTGTTTGCAGATGTTTCTCATCAGACAGAGAGCACTAGTCATACTCCCACCATGCTGCAGTTATGGCCACCACGCACAAACACACACACGCACGCACGAATGCACACATACACACATTCACTCACACATAGACACACACACAGATAGCTAGATACTGGCTGTGGGAGGGAGGGTCTCTCTGACTGCTTATTTATTCCAGAGCAACTCAGTGGGCTCCAGGCAGGCAGGCAGGAAGCAGCTCAGCCCAAGGCCACAGCAAACAGAGCCACAGAGAGAGACCGCTCTGACTCTAAACGTTCACATTACACGCTCTTGATATGGAACCGGAAATGAACCCTGATGGAGGGAGTGATAGCTATGGCATGGCGGATGTCCCAGTTAGGACATGAAGTTTAATGGCTGTTCTACCAATATAAGACCTAACTGTATAAGCAGCCTAAGTGTTGTGGTTTTAACTTGTGCATAGGCCTACACAGGGCCTGTTAAAGTGCAGTAACTACACCATTTTTCGGATTGGGAGATGCTTGTGCAATATCCACACCTATTTGAAATAGGCAGCATTGTTGAGTCCTAGACAGTAAACCCTTGGCCAGTGTAATCCCTGGCTCAGTAGCATGGTACAGTACAGTACAGTGGACAGTTCTTGCATAATTCCAGGTCTTATGCAAGACAGATACAGTCCAGTTTACTCCACTTGGCCAGACGTAATTGGAGCAGCATGAGTCTTTGGCAGAAGCTCTCTTTTATTTTCTTTAAGGAAGATCTGTTTGGGTCAGCCATGTTTAAAGAGACAAGACACTGACCTAAGCTGCTGCAGCAAGTTCTGTTTGTGTTTATATGCTTTGTATCTTACTGGGTGTGTGTGCCTGTGTGTGTGTGTGTGTGTGTGTGTGTGTGTGTGTGCACAGTGTTCTGTATCCTGCGGGCAGGGGAAGACCACACGCCAGGTGGTGTGTGTGAACTTCAGTGATCAGATAGTGGACGTAGTGGAGTGTGACGCTGATGACCGTCCGGCCACAGAGCAGGAGTGTGCCATGTCCCAGTGCCCTGCTGCCCGCTCCAGTGACTCTCGGCCCCTCCCTTCACCCAGCGGGGGCCCCCGCAATAACCTGCCCACGACTGCTGATGGGCGCGGTGGAGGGCGAGCCCAGGCCCACCAGTGGAGAACAGGACCCTGGGGAGCGGTGAGTTTCTTACACTGGACACCATTTACAATCATCTTGGAGTCCTAGGTTCCTTAACCTTAAATGAATGCATACAACCTAAGTGGTCTCCCATTACAATTGTATAAGTGGGAAGGCAGCACAGCTGAGCACTATCTCAGTCTTGTGTTGATGTTGACCTTTATGAGGCTGTCTGTCTGTGATGTATCCTAACCCAAGAAGTCAATGAGTTTTTGCTGATAGTTTTGGCAGTTAGTAGTCTATTGTATAGCTGTTATTCAAAACGGGGTTATTACAGTCAGTTGCACAGCAATCTGTGTCCCCAAATAGCTGGTGTTATTTAAAAGATCATGGGAAATAGCAAGGGCTATTTTTGGGATCTCTTCCTTCCTTTTCCAGAGGATATGTGTTTTAATATAGCAGTGCATTATCCATCCCAGTTTCCTAAAGCACATAGTCTCTGAGGTCAATCTGACACTTGCAAAAATGATGTATGTGTGCTTTTGTATACTTGTCTGTCAACGGGTGCCTTTTTGCACATACTGTATGTTAGTTTGTTATTGTATTTAAAAAATGGTGTGTTGGTCTTTGTGTGTGCACTTGTTTCACTGTAGCTGGTGTGTGTATGTGCAAAGGTCTGCAGTATGTGACACTGTGTTTCTTGGTCAATATATTCTTGTTGTAACCCATTGTTTGAGTGAGGTATGTGTGTATAGATGAGCGCCATACATTTGCATGGATGAGTACATGTACATGTGTTAGTGTTTGGATGTCTACTTGCTTGTCTCTGAGGTAGTGCACACACACCTGTACGTGTGAGAGTGTGTTATCCATCTGTCTCAAACGGTGTTCTCCTCCATGTGACGTCAGTGCTCGAGCACGTGTGCGGGCGGCTTCCAGAGGCGTGTGGTGGTGTGCCAGGATGAGAATGGTTATGCTGTCAACAACTGTGAGGAGCACTCCAAACCCATCGAGCAGCGCTCCTGTGAGTCCGGACCCTGTCCACAGTGGGTCTATGGGAACTGGGGAGAGGTGAGAGAACACAATCCGCCCTACAGCACTGATACACTGCGGGGCTTAGTTGCACTTTGATGACTTCATCCCATCGTTATGAACCTTGGCGTTCTGACAGCGGTCATTCTTCTATAATTCCATTCTTCTGAAATTGCTGGGCTGTATGTCTAAAGGTTAGAGGTTAAAGGTTAGAAATGAGGTGTTCGATGTCCTAGATAGGAAGGCGTATGTTGGGTGGGGATGACATACTGTACGTTAGATAAACAATGGCGTGAATCAACTGTCCCGACTTTGTCTACACACTCCTCCTTACTTCTGTTCTGTCCTGCAGTGTACCAAGCCGTGTGGGGGAGGAATAAAGACGCGGCTCGTGGCGTGTCAAAGGCCCAACGGAGAGCGCTTTAACGATCTGAGCTGTGAGATTCTTGACAAACCGCCCGACCGTGAGCAGTGCAATACTCAGTCGTGCCCGTCTAACCCCCACTGGAGCACAGACCCATGGAGCTCGGTACGCTCGTAAATATATCCCTTTTGTTTTCTTTCTCCCCTCTTTTTTTTTTTAACAGTCCTCTCATTTCACCACACACAGAGTTTCACCACTAAACTGTGTAGCATGACAAAGCAAAACAAACAAAGAATTAAACTTGAGGGAGAAGGATGGTTCTGTAGACTTACATGCTGGAAACTCCATTTTTCACCTCACCTTTACCCTTTCCCTTGGTGCCTGAGACTGGTCGTCCTTCTAGAGACAGATGGGAATTGATTTCTGTTGCACTTAAGAGAAAAAATAAACACACAACACACCAAAAAGTACAACCTCTGAAATGCTTCATTGACAGCTGTGACCATAAGAACACTTTCTCTGTTATCAGTCTTAGTCAGTGTTCAAAATTCAGGATCAGTTGGTATTTCAGAATCAAAGCTAGTTTGTAAGATATTGTTTTCAAATATAATTTATTACTTAAGAGATTTTCTTCTTGGTTTCCTTTGTATATACAGTAGCCTTAACCTCCAGCGTTTCTGTCATACCTCTTTGTATTCGCACACAGTCAATCGTTGTTCATATGCAAATATTGATGAATGTTTCTGTATATCAGGAATTTAAGATGCCTTGTTTTGTTTTTTTTGTAAACACCCAAATAATGGAGATACGGTATACTCAAGTGTTGGTGCTGTTCATAGTTTTTACACGTGGCAAAGAAAATAACCTGAAAAGAGTCCAAGTGAATACACCAACCCTATTGGGACTATATCGTTTTTTGTGTACTCTAGAGATATACAGTGCCTTCGGAAAGTATTCAGACACTTTGACATTTTCCACATTTTGTTACGTTACAGCCTTATTCTAAAATAGTTTTTTTTTAATCCTCAGCAATCTACACACACTACCCCATAATGACAAAGCGAAAACAGGTTTTTAGATTTTTCTTTCAACTATATTAAATATAAAAAAAACTGAAAGACCTTATTTACATAAGTACTCAAACCCTTTGTAATGAGATTCGAAATTGAGCTCAGTTGCATCCTGTTTTCATTGATCGTCCTTAACATGTTTATACAACTTGATTGCAGACCACCTGTGGTAAATTCAATTGATTGGACATGACTTGGAACTGTCTATATAAAGTCTCACTGTTGAAAGTGCATGTCAGAGCAAAAACCAAGCCATGAGGTTGATGGAATTTTCCGTAGAGCTCCGTGACAGGATTGTGTCGAGGCACAGATCTGGGGAAGGGTAGCAAAACATTTCTTCAGCATTGAAGGTCCCCAAGAACACAGTGGCCTCCATCATTCTTAAACTGAAGAAGTTTGGAACCACCAAGACTTCCTAGAGCTGGCCGCTCGGCCAAACTGATCAATCGGGGCGAGAAGGGCCTTGGTCAGGGAGGTGACCAAGAACCCGATGGTCACTCTGACAGCGCTCTAGAGTTATTTTGTGGAGATGGGAGAACCTTCCAGAAGGACAACCATCTCTGCAGCACTCCACCAATCAGGCACTTTATGATAGAATGGCCAGATGGAAGCCACTCCTCAGGAAAAGGCACATGACAGATTGACCAAGATTGAACTCTTTAGCCTGAATGTCTAGCATCATGTCTGGAGGACCATCCCTACAGTGAAGCATGGTGGTGGCAGCATCATGTGTGGGGATGTTTTTCAGTGGCAGGGACTGGGAGACTAGTCAGGATCAAGGGAAAGATGAACGGAGCAAAGAACAGAGAGATCCTTAATGAAAACCTGCTCCAGAGCGCTTAGGACCGCAGACTAGTGGTGAAGGTTCACCTTTTTATAAATTAGCAAACATTTCTAAAAAAACTGTTTTTGCTTTGTCATTATGGGGTATCGTGTGTCAATTTGATGAGGGAAAAAAACAACAATTTAATAATAAAAAATAAAAAAGCTGTAACCTAACAAATATGGAAAAAGTGTAGGGGTCTGAATACTTTCCGAAAGGCACTATATATATCATTCTGATGCTACAGCTTTATTGACCATCATAACTGTAAGAATTCAATTGGTCTTAAAGGGGCAATCTGCAGTTCAAACAATAACAAAGCATCAGCCCACCACTGTTTCAGTAAACAGCTGAGGGATGGGGCTGGAGAAATGTCATGGACAGATCTATAGATGCATGGACCGACCATCCATGTTTTAACCATGTTTTAATACCGTGTTTTGTTTACAATTACATTGTTCACCAACAAAGGGGTGAAACAAGCTTAGATATTTAAAAGTCAAAAAACAGATGTAGCAATGGCAGATTGCTCCTTATTAATTATAGAGATGTTACTAATTCTCTTATGTTTCTGCCTTATTTTCCAGTCCACTGTTATTAACTCAGAAATTACGTCGTAAAATGGTAGTTACATGGTAATGAACTAATAATTACTTTTTAGTCATGTATGGGCCGG
The DNA here is from genome assembly GCF_057628025.1 of Oncorhynchus mykiss. Taxonomy (NCBI): domain Eukaryota; kingdom Metazoa; phylum Chordata; class Actinopteri; order Salmoniformes; family Salmonidae; genus Oncorhynchus; species Oncorhynchus mykiss. The sequence continues at coordinate 45,322,985 of NC_143028.1, forward strand.
CTAGTTACCAATTATGCTAAATTCTTAAAGAAACAATAGGGTTTCTCAGTAAAGAACAGGTTAACACCAGATGAAAGTGGACTGTAGAATAAGGTGAAAGCCATGTTATTTAATATATTATGTGATTCTTCAAGGTAATAGTCATTTTACCACAGCTTGAAGTCCTGACCCAGAATCCCTCCTTTTTATTAGCACAGACATAAGCACCCGGCCAAACCAGTAGGTCCAAGGCCCACCGCTCAAAAGGTGCTTGATATGAGTGTATTTATGTCTTGTTAGATATGTCTATATATTCGCTTTGTAAATAGTTTATTTTGGTGTGTTCACCAGTGCTCAATACACATGTGAAAATATGCCATGCTCAACCATACCTCACTTAGAACAAACACAACTCAACTAGCCATTAACTTATGATACTTACAATGGTGCTTTTGCAAAACAAGGGAGAAATGAGATGTAAACATAAAAAAAGAACAAAAATAACTTACGGTCACAAACTGTCTATTGTGACATAGAGATATGTATGTTAAACACCTGTTGTTTTGAGTCGTTTTTCATAATCACATTTTTTTCATGATGAGTTGATTATTGATTATGTAAAAAAAAAAAAAAAAAAAGTAGTTATGTTAGGTGAAAATGTGTTATAGTTTTTTTTTGAACGGTAAAGGTAACTTTTGAAGTGTGTTCCATTTATTCACCAACAAACCGGTTTTTGTTGTAGCTGAAATAGAATGCCCCTTGTCCTAGCATTGTGAACGCACAGTCAGTACCTGCGACCACAGGGAGAGTTTATAGTGTTCTATATACCTGGAGCTTATCCTCTGAGCCAGTCGTATGTGTCTACCTCATTCTCTATTAACCCCACCCGCCTTTATCTTCTGCTGGAGGGCTGCATTCTCATTCTAATTCATCAGGATGTTGGCCCTAAGCACAGATCCAGGGTCTGTGTTTTGTTCTACCTCTTAATAGTTGAGTGGTAGTGAAAGCTGATCTTGGACCTGTGGTTAGGCGCAACCTCTGCCTGGAGCCCACCCAGTCATTCCTAAGGCTAACTGTAACCTCCTTGGTAATTAATGTGTGTGCATAAGTTGCAGACATCACACCTTATTTTAAGGGCCTGTTAACACAGCTCTCAAGCAGGAAGTGAGTGTATTTCTCACCACACCTTGTTCACGAAATAAATACTATAATTTCTAACAATCTCCATATGAGTATTGACAAGGTAGCATACGGTTTGGGTTGATTATGACGAATCCAATAAGAGTGTGTAACTTTTTACCCTACTTGAAACAACTCCACACGCATTAAGTCTCATTACAATGTGGAATTGTCGATCATTTGATGTGTAGAATAAAACACAGTTGTATTATTTTATCTAGAGCCACAAATTACAGCTTGGCTCCTTGTTGGAGTTTAGGGTGCATATTTTAGCAGTACGGCATGATGCATTTACAATGTGTTTGATGATATGAACAGGCTCTTGAAATAAAATACTCCATGCCTCTCATTCCATGTGGCAGTATTAGTCTGGGTTTCAAGGACATTTGTGCATATTTATGTAATTATCTGTATTTATTTCTACTTCATTATAATGTCATGTCAATATTTAATTTTATTTGAACTTGCTGAATTTGTTCGCTCACAGAAAGGTAACTATTAAAGTGAAGTAGAGATACTATTAAAAAGCAATGTTTCTTTCATTTATAGTATTCACCGTAAAATATCATGTTCACGATTCACGAACAAGTGCTTATTCTCAAACTAAGTTCCAAAACATCCATTTATACTTGTTTCCTTTCTAGTCAATCCTCTAGCTAGTTGATTTAGCGTGCAGAAATGTGTTTTATTGTATGGATATCGGAAGTGAAAAATATGAGAGAAGAGAGACAAGACATCTGCACTCCTGACCTCATCTTAGTTACAGTAGGACCAGAGCTTATGGCGAAAACTGATACCTCTGGAACACTTTGTTAGAAATTGTTTTATTAAATGAGATAATTGCCATGAAGAACCACTAACAGTGAAGTGAACACATTCACTTATCATCTCATCAACATGTCTGTGCTTTAATTAAGAAGATTACCTTTAGATTACCGGATTTGGCTTTACACTAATTACAGTAGGAACATGGAAGTGGTCCATATAGTTAACCTAAATCAACTATGGATTAGATAGGAAATTCTCTGCAAGTTATCTCTGCAGAGAGCATTACTCGAGCTCTCTGACTGGTGTTTTGAAAGGGGTGTTTTCAGTGAATGAAAATGTACAAATCACTGAGCAATATCTCTGTTGTCTTATGAGGTCAGGGACCCAGTGATCTCTTTGAGCAATTATGATATTTCTGTCTCTGCCAGAGTTCAATGCCTTTCGTACCAAGGTAAATCTTGAGTCTCTGTAACACTGGCTAGGACTCCCATTTACTGTGCTCATTCCTAATGGCTGACATGTTTTTTTGTGCGCCTGACGACACGTTCTCTTCAACTATGTCGCCCCCTCATCCGCCTCTCGCCAGTCCCCCCCTTTCCCCTTTTCACTGGCGGGTTGATGACATTGTTCCGATGGCGGGGGGCCAATGACAGTGACTCAAATGAGAGCCCGTCAGAAAGACAATACAGGAGTGCATTGGAGGTCAAGGGTCACGTTTGATCTGGGAGGGGCCCCTTCCCTGTACATCTAATCAGCATGGATGGGCTTCTGGGAAAGGGCTGTGATCCCAGGGGAAAAAGCCTGGAAAGCCCTGTTGTCTGTGGGGGCCCGAAAGGCCCTGTCGCCTGGGTTCTTTAGAATTCCAGGACGGAACGCAGGCATCGGAATGTGGTGTATTTTAGGCACAAGTAGTGGTCTGTCAGAGGCACTGTTTTATTTGACACGGTAATAAAAGCATCTGATTGAACGATAAAATAAAATTGTGTCTGAATGCGTGATAGTTGAAAATAGTGTGATAGTTGGAAATAGTGTTGTAGATAAAAGGTAGTTTTGTGATGATTACAGTTTACATTGACATGAAAGTATAAAATATGCTAAAATATGGAGTCTAGTTTATTAAATGGTTGGCACGTGGTAGGTTGTAGGGTAAATTCCAGCATGGAACATGCACACTAGCTAAGTACATGAAAGGAAGGTGTCTAGTGGATACCCACAGAATTTGTGGATGTAGAGAACTGGGTTGTGATTTACTTCCCCAGTGTTGTAATGATTCCCAAGGTAATAGAAAGTTATTAGTGCAGAGCACTATGGCTGGAAAGCTCATTTAAAGAGTATATAAAACTTTGAGGAATGGTCTGACATTTAAAAAGCATCAGTCTGGCTCCCTGCCCCTCATTGTAAATGCATTTTATTAAATTATTTAAACCTTTGTAAAATGCTATTTCTCCTAAATGGCCCTCCATGACCATGATCATAGCCTGTGTGTGTACTCTTCGTGTCTACCTCACTCCAAATTCCAAACACCACTGTAACGTCTGCTCATAGGCCAGTGGGTGAATCAATAGTATCACATTTGTTACGGTAACTAAAACACCACAAATGGACAATAACTGCACCTTAAATTTAGAAGTGTGCTGCACGCTCTGAGGCTGTGTTTACTTACACAGGCAGCCCAATTCTGATCTTTGTTCCATTAATTGGTCTTCTGACCAATCAGATCAGCTGTTTTACCAATAATTGGGCAAAATATTAGAATTGCGCTGCCGGTGTAAACGCAGCCTCAAGTTCTCATGCAGACTGATATCTGGCCTCAAGTGGTTATTTTAAAGGAGGGCTAACTGCAACTGGTGACAGACTCTCACACTGCTGGGCCCCAATAACAGCCTCTCCCAGATGTGTGCATGTGGGGAACATCTGGGCGACTAAGTCAGATTGCCTAAATGTTAAAAAAAACACATACAGTACGGTACTCACATTTAAATGTTCTCCCTTATGTGCATTGAAACTCATTACAGCAAGTAATCACACATTGTTGTTGTTTTGGCTTCATTTTCCATTTGTTAATGGAACAAACTAACATTCAATGAAAGGTTTCATTTTCAATCAAGTTTATTATATGAAATTGGTGTCTGTGGTTAAACATGTAAAACCGTATCAATCCCTTAAATTAAATGACTTTAGTAACATTATATTTGTCATTCCTTGTCATTTTGTGCTTTTGTTTGAATTTGTTAATATAAAATGAAATGCCTATGATGTATAATAAGCAGATACATTCACAAGGCACTCACCTCTCTACAGTCATTTCCGGGGGGGTAACATCCTCCTTATTGAGCCATTCGTTGTCCTATGGGCTCTGGTGACATTTAGCCCCCCCCCCCCCCCCCCCCCCCCCCCCTTAATGAGGTGAAAGGTCGTTGTGGGTTCCTGTCCGGCGCGATCCCTCGCTGGGCAGCGCAGTGCCGTCATGCTGGGACGCACTCGTTCAACCCAGGGCCTGTCGCATCCTATCTGTCCTCACACTCTGAGACGCTTTGATTACCCAACCCAACAGCCCCACTGAACTCACAGGCCTGGGAGCGCCTGACTGTGCTGGGGGGTGCTGGTGTGTGGGGTGCCTGCCTGTCAGACAGAGTTAGACCTGGGCCAGCTCAATGAACCTGGATGTGAACGTGGCTGGTGACTGTGTGCTGCTTGGCTCTCATGACTCTACCTTCTGTGGACTTCATCCGTTTAACAGAGGGGCCTCCTCTTCCGTCGCACATTTCTGTACTCTCAGCTTGCATTCACTAAAATCTAAAATGCTGTACTGTAGAGACTGTTTTGTGTGTAAAAGGCAGTGCATTAGTATCTAAAGTCGTGTCAAAGTGCTAAATATGTGCTAAATATGTCAAACCTATTCACATGATCTTATGTCCCACCTCATGTTACATACCGTATTCGCTAATGAAAATGTCACTAACCTGTTGTGTACTCTGAAGCCATCTACATGTGATATTGTTCTCAAGAAGAAGTAGACTGAAAAACTATTCAAGTGAATGATAAAAGTGTTCTATACTATACTCATCTGTCATCTAGTATTTGACATTGTTCTGGTATTTGATCTCTGTACACCCCCTATCTATAAACAATTTATTACATTGGACCTCCTCTTGACCTCCTGTTGCAGTGTTCTTCCGCCTGTGGTAAAGGATCGAAGAACCGTAAGGTGAGCTGTGTGACCCGATCCGGTCGACCTGTTCCAGAGGACAACTGTAAACACCTGACCCAACCCAGCAAGGAGAGGAGCTGCCGGGGGCGCCGCTGCCCCAAATGGAAGGCAGGGAGCTGGGGAGAGGTACTCTTTAAACCTGAAATAAACACTACATGCTACAACCACCAATCATGCTCTCAGTTCAGCACTCATTATTTTTCCCTTTAATGCTCATTAACTTGCTGATTCACTGGTGCACTGTGAGGTATGTGTCTGAGTTGGCATTTTTTCTAACATGCACTACTGTTCAGTAATATGTGTTCTGTGGCACCTCAAAATGTGGCCTGTCTTCTGGGTTGTAGCTCACCACTCTGGCGGTTTGAGAGGATCCCATTCTGGGCTGCTATCTGGGGCAGTGGGAGGGAGGGATAGCCATGCCTCCACTTTCATCTGGGCTTGGCTGAGGTAGACTTTAGCCAGCATGAAGCTCCCCACTCCACGCTCCTTCCCTCCCGCGCGCCCGCTCTCCTATCCTATACCTCCCCAATTGGAAACATGTGTCAGAGGCTCCTCTTTCTCTACCCACCCAGAGCAATCTGGTCTCATAGACTAGAAGTAACATAGAAAATGAAAATCCATGACACTCAAATTAGCATGTTACATTTTAATCTTTATTTCATCTTTATTTTACTAGGCAAGTCAGTTAAGAACAAATTCTTATTTACAATGATGGCCTACCATGGCCAAATCCTAACCCGGGATGACGCTGAGCCAATTGTGCGCCGCCCTATGGGCATACCAATCACGGCCAGTTGTGATACAGCCTGGAATCTAACCAGGGTCTGTGTGACGCACCTAGCACTGAGATGCATGTCACCGGGGAGCCCAAAGACAGAAGGTTACTTAATGCAAAAACAAAAGGAGTGTGGTTGGTCGGGGTGGATGGGCCGACATATAACGCGAACGTCTAGCAACCCAAAGGTTGCATGTTCGAATCTCATCACGGAACACTTTTGCATTTTAGATAATTAGCAACTTTGCAACTGCTTACTACTTTTTAGCTACTTTGCAACTACTTAGCATGTTACCTAACCCTTCCCCTAACACTAACCTTAACCCTTTAACCTAACTCCTAACCCTAACCTCTAACCCCTAGCCTAGCTAACGTTAGCCACCTAGCTTTTATTTATTTATTTTACATCCACAAAATAATACATACTATACCAAATGTAACAAATCATCAAAAATCTGTCGTTCTGCCCCTGAATAAGGTAGTTAACCCACTATTCCTAGGCCATCATTATAAATAATAATTTGTTATTAACTGACTTGCCTAGTTAAATAAAGGTTACATTTTTAAAATACTAGTCACAGATTTTCGTTTACTATGTTATGGCTACCCCTGAGTCCAGGTTGGCCAGCGAGACAATCCACTTACCACAGCAGGCCAGACACATTCCCAACATGCACCTCCCCAGCTGGAGACCCTGGTGCTTTTTCGCCCTCTATTCCTCTCTGTCTCTTTCTCTTCCTCTCTCTCCACTGATCAGGGGCCCAGAAGAGATACACATCTGCCCTCCATACCTCAGAGGACTTGTTGTCTATGTCAAACAGCTCTATTGCAATCGTATTAATATAACCAGGTAACAAATGATTTCCCTGAATGTACTGTACCGTAATTATTAAACAGACAGTCTATGGTAGCCATGGACCATTTTACAAAAATTTAAAAAATGCACACACAAAATTACATCAAATAATTGGCAGATAAAAAATGTAAAAAACACTCCACATGTTAACAACTGAAATCCTACCCACTTGTTCAAGGAAAACACCGCTCAAACACTATCTTAGTCCACTGTTGATAGTCCCAACATGTTTTACATGTAAGCAATCTAATGTTGAAGACATAGAACTTTCAAAATACAGAAAGTGTCATGCAAAACGCATCATACTGTGACACATTCTGTATTTGGACTGTTATTGAGTGGTATTAGCCTTTAAGCCTTAGCGAGTAGTTCCTTCATAAACAATCAGCTTTATTTTGAATGTGATTATGAAATATGATGTTCAAGAAATCATTAGTCAATCGAAATATAGTCTTAAAGACAGACTCAGCGATATGATGTAGATGCAGAAAGTAAACACCGTTGTGGGTACATTTCCACAACAACTAAGAGCGTTGATGCGTGAGGCTAAACTTCTCCCCTGTTTTGGTGCCCTGGCTACCACGCTGTGAACAGCGTGAAGGGAACCCATGCACTTGTCCGGATACTGTGTGAGAGTGAAGTGTTGCATCTCGCTCATCTCAATATCTCCGGTGCTGCTCGTGGCAATGTCATTTAGCTGAGTCTACCTTTAAATACTACAATTATGGCATTTCACACTGGAAATATTCCTTCTTCAAGCAGGTGACCCTAATATAAAATAAATCAGATGAAAGCTTTTTCACTAATCACATTTAGTTTTTCTTGTTTTGAGAATGAAAGTAATACACATTGTTGAAATACAGAGAGGATAGGTAGCATAAAAAGATGGAATGCTTGGGGCTTTTAATGGTTAACATGCAACTAATTTAACAAGGTGATTTCTCACCTCTCGCTCTGTGGGCCTCAGGAGGGTATGGACATCTGGATGTGTTTACTGATCCACACACACACACACACACACACACACAGTCCTCTAAACTTTAAGAGCATGTACAGTCGATTGGGTGGTAATAACATGTACACACACACACACACACAATAATATACACATTAACAGATAGACAAACTCACACACACACACAATAATATACACATTAACAGATAGACAAACTCACACACACAATAATATACACATTAACAGATAGACAAACTCACACACACACACACACAATAATATACACATTAACAGATAGACAAACTCACACACACACACAATAATATACACATGAACAGATAGACAAACTCACTCACACACACAGACACACACACACACAATAATATACACATTAACAGATAGACAAACTCACACACACACACAACAATATACACGTTAACAGATAAACAAACTCACACACACACACAACAATATACACGTTAACAGATAAACTCTCACACACACACACAATAATATACACATTAACAGATAGACAAACTCACACACACAATAATATACACATTAACAGATAGACAAACTCACACACACACACACACAATAATATACACATTAACAGATAGACAAACTCACACACACACACAATAATATACACATGAACAGATAGACAAACTCACTCACACACACAGACACACACACACACAATAATATACACATTAACAGATAGACAAACTCACACACAAATACTCACTCAAAAACACATAATCAATTAAGACACTTTATAATCAATTAAGGCATGTGTAATAATGATCTTCATGTGCCTTTACAACATAAAAGCTCCCTTAGGAAAATGCACTGTTTGCCATTAATGTTGGTGCACAAAACCAATTCAAATGTAAGCACAAACAGTATCAGGATTAACAGTATTGTAACGACCCTGGGTTTATAAGCGTGGAAATCGACTCTGCCGCTGGAGCATGCTTTTGCAGCACAGTCGATAGAGCGCCGGACCTCGGGCTAGAAGGTCGAGGGTTCGAGACCTGCTCCCCACTGTTTCATTTGAAAGTGGATATTTTTATTTTAAGATGATAAGCATACACATTAAACATATAAACATGATTAGATGTGCCTTATTAATGTAATTTTATGTTTCTAATACAGTATTTTTAAAAGACCTAGATAGGCATGCTGAACATGCACAAATGTGAGGAAAACAAGGTAGTAGTGAACATTACATTCTTAGAAAAAATGGTTCCATAGGGGTTCTGTGGCTGTGCCTATAGGAGAACCCCTTCTGGTTTCAGGTAGAGCCCTTTTTGGTTCCAGTTACAACTATTTTGAGTTCCATGTAGAACCCTCGCTAGAAAGGGTTCTACATGACACCTAAAATGGTTTTACCTGGAACCAAAAGGGTTCTACCTGGAACTAAACGGGGTTCTTCAAAGGGTTCTCCTATGGGGACAGCCAGAGAAAACATTTTGGTTCTAGGTAGCACCTTTCTAAGAGTGTTCCCACCAACCATTATCATTCTTTCTACTTACATGTTGGGATTTTCCTCCAGATGTATTTCTGTTGTGTGCAGCTGTAGATTAAATAGATTAAATGTTTCACATTTCTTGCACTTTTTAAGATAAAAAACTGGGTTAAATCTTCAAGACATTATACATTCAAAATACAATGTCCTCAAGGCAGGGGTTCAAACTTGACTGTCTAGTGGACACTCCCTCTCCTCTCTCCCTCCCTCTCTCTCCCTCTTCACAGAGGGTTGAAATCTGCTATTTATTAACACAGAGGAGCCGGGAGCACACGTGTGTAAAGAACCCCATCCGTCTGGAGGGTTTTCACTGTGGTTACACTCTGCCCCACTTTTTAAGATTTAAAATTCTGCAAACACAACCCTGATTCAAGCTTACATTTTTCTTGCCCGCAACGTCCGGTGGTTAGATCGTTTGGATCAAAGCTCTAGACCCATACTTTTTGGAATAATACAATATCAGGTTATGCAATGATTATGATGTGTTAGCTTTACTTAGAAGTATTGCTGTTGATATTGAGGCAAATTGTAGTGAATGATATTGAATTAAAATTATAGTGAATGATATTGAATTAAAATTGTAGTGAATGATATTGAATTAAAATTGTAGTGAATGATATTGAATTAAAATTGTAGTGAATGATATTGAATTAAAATTGTAGTGAATGATATTGAATTAAAATTGTAGTGGTACAGCAGTCAAAGACTTAATAATGAGCAGTGTCCTTCAACCTGAAGCCAGCATGTAATTCTAAGTCAAGTTGTATTACATATAAACCATAGAGGGGTCTGGTGTGAGTCAACAAACAAAATGACAAACCATTTATGCCATTTAACTATGTTTCTACCTGTGTCTTTCAAAACATTAGTTTCACAGGCACATGTAACCCGAAGTGCTTTGCTTGTTAGTGTAGTCTCGTGCAGGGACATAACCTTATTGAAGACCTAAAGACTTATGCCAACTAACCCGGGTTAAACCCCCGGTAAGTTAAACCAGTGTGTGTGACTGACATCTTTGCTGTGGAAGGTAAGGAAGGTGGGTGTAGCGTAGCCTTGAATAGTGCAACCACCTGTATGTGGTTCCTGAATTCAATTCCACACAGGTCTAAAATGAGGGTAAATAAACATAGAAATGAACAACGAAACTCTACAGATGTAGCATCTTAATCTGAGCCAGTTTGCTACAGCAGGACAATAATCATGCTATCAAACTATCAACTTCAGAAGTCTTTTTAAACATCAAAATACACTACAAAATAAAATGAAGATCCTACACCTGTATGTTAAAGAGTACATCATTTCCATATTTGGTTTCAACAAGTGTATAATTTTAATGTAGGAAGTAGTTGGCTAGACTTGTATTGTCATATATGATCCTTTGAGGTTATATCAATTGCAGAGATAAAAACAACAGTGCCTCTAATCAGTTTTGTTTGAATTGCATTCAATAATACATGATTCAATGATATTCTGCTTCCTGTGCTTTTTATAGTCAATTCATATTCCGAAAAATAAATGTTAATATATAACAAAAATATCACACGTTGATTTCATTTTTACAGTCAACTTGTTCTCAAAGAACTTGGTGATAATTGAAGAAAAAAATAGGTGGAGAGGAATGACATCACAATCAAGTAAATATCAGACGTGTAGAGAATCGATTTTAATACATCTTACCTTCTGCCCTGTTCTGTTTCAGTGCTCAGCGTCATGTGGCAATGGAATTCAAGAGCGGGAAGTTTTCTGTGAGGTTGGAAACCGGCGCAGCCCGGAGGAGACTGAATGCCCCCCATCCTCCCGTCCGGCCTCCAGCCAGACCTGCCGGGTCACTGACTGCCCGTCTCCGTACCGGTGGAGCAAGGGAGAGTGGCAATCGGTAAGTGCAGCCTTGACGTCTCTCCGGATAACACCATTTGCATGTTCTCCGAAATAAACAAGCAGCGTGCGCGTCGGCGTGTCCACTCAGTTGGCGCGTGGATATTTCGCGCACTGCTGTTTCAAGCGAGTTGCAGCGCAGCTGACAGACAGAGTGGGACCTCACGCTCGTCCCAGAGACATTCGCTGTCAGGAGGGGGCTGAGGGAGCTCCAGAGCGCGCAAAGGCTCGTGTGTATCGAATTACTTTTGTGCCTTTAATGGCAAGCAAACCTTTTTAATTGGAGAACAACATTCTTAGTATCGCAAACAAAAATACTGATTTGGAAAACAAAACATTAACCAAAAGTATTGAGAGCAAAATAAACATATCAAGGAAATCATTTTGAAAGGCAAGAACAAATTAATTGTAAAATAATTCATGCAAAAAAAAAAGAAAGAAATTCAGCTAAACATTTTCAATGATAACTTCCCTCTTTGCTTGCATTTAAAAAAAAAAAAATATTTGGTTAACTTACCCTGCCATTTGCTTTCTCTTCCTTTTTTTGCTTTTGCCAAGTTTTGCCAGATTCATTCCCTGTACATGGGGTTTAGAGGGAGGCATAGATGATGTGTCTCTATTGGTCAATTGGTTCATCCTCATTTGTGACCACTGCCTTATTATGTAGCAACACTTGAAATTGTGTTTTTTTTACATTGAATAAAAGTAGAGACTCTGTGATAGAGAATGGTATATCATACACAGCAGTTGAGGAACAATGGGAAAGTAATTCTTCTTTGAAAGTTGATGAACTTGTAACCACACTTTTGAGAAAATGGCCCTTGAATGTTTTGGTACACCTACTGGAGAGCTCTTTGTCTACACCGGTTCAGCATCGTTCACAGCCTCTTAAGCCTTACCCCAACCCATCTCTTTAAGGATTGACATGTGACGCCATGTACTAAACAGAGTGAGTAGTTTAGTAAACAACAAAGATTTCAAGACTTAAAGTTGTAAACGTAGTAGCCTACAATAAGGAAAAACTCCAGGTAAAAATACACTTTATCTAGTCCTTGGCCTTATTACGACACAGGGCGAGACCCAGATGCAGAAACTGGAGGCAGATGGTTCGAGTGTATGATATTTATTGAAAAACAAGGGGCAGGCAAGAGGCATGTCGAGGACAAGCAGAAGTTCATAAACCGGGTCAGAGTCCAAAAGGTACTGGGCGGCAGGCAGGCTCATGGTCAGGGCAGGCTGAATGGTCAGGCAGGCGGGTACAGTGTCAGGGCAGGCAAAGAGTCAGAACCGGGTGGACTGGAAAAACAGAGACTAGGTAAAACAGGAGCACGGAAAAGGCTGTGCCGCGGAAAAGGCTGTGGCTTAAGGCTGTGCCGCCTTAAGGCAATGTGAGTGGAAGAATGGGCTCCAACCCAGGATAGAACCAGTGTTCCACTCAATAAGGGAGTTGTGCCTCAGGAGCCATGAAAATCCAGAGGGAGAAGCTGTATGGACTTACCGTGATTGCCTGATACCCGCAGGTTAGTTGGAACTCTGCTGTGCGTGACTCTGCCAATGGAGGGTCCGTCCAGTGCTCTGGTGTCCATGGGAACGGAGAGGAGTTGTGAGGAGATACCTAGGCTAGATACCAGAGTAGCGTCCATAAAACTCTCATCAGACCCAGAGTCAAGCTCAGCCTACGTTAAACGTTCCTTAGGCGATAATCTAGCTCTGCCCAGTTGCGTAGGCTCCAGAGTGAACGAGTCGCCCATCCCCAATGATTCCCGAGAGATCTTGGGTGGCTTCGGCTCCTCTCGGAAGTACAGATGTCGTGGACTTCTGGGGAGCATTGCTGCACAGCTATTTTAAGGTCTCTCCAGTGTCGTTGTCCTGTTGGAAGGTGACCCTTCACCCCAGTCTGAGGTCCTGACCGCTCTGGAGCAGGTTTTCATCAAGGATCTCTCTGTACTTTGGTCTGTTCACCTTTCCCTTGATCCTGACTAGTGTCCCAGTCCCTGCCTCTGAAAAACATCCCCACAGCATGATGCTGCCACCACCATGCTTCACTGTAGGGATAGTGCTAGGTTTCCTACAGACATGACGCTTGGCATTCAGGCCAAAGAGTTCAATCTTGGTTTAATCAGACCAGAGAATCTTGTTTCTCATGGTCTGAGAGTCCTTTATGTGCCCGTTGGCAAACTCCAAGTGGGCTGTTATGTGCCTTTTACTGAGGAGTGGCTTCCATCTGGCCACTCTACCATAAATGTCTGATTGGTGGAGTGCTGCAGAGATGGTTGTCCTTCTGGATTGTTCTCCCATCTCCACAGAGGAACTTTGGAACTCTGTCAGAGTGATCAGCTGGTTCTTGGTCACCTCCCTGACCAAGGCCCTTCTCCCCCGATTGCTCAGTTTGACCAGACAACCAGCTCTAGGAAGAGTCTTGGTTGTTTCAAACTTCTTCCATTTAAGAATGATGGAGGCCACTGTGGTCTTGGGGACCTTCAATGCTACAGACATTTTTTGGTACCCTTCCCCAGATCTGTGCCTCGACACAATCCTGTCTCTGAGCTCTACGGACAATTCCTTCAACCTCATGGCTTGGTTTTTGCTCTGACATGCACTGTCAACTGTGAGACCTTATATAGACAGGTGTGTGCCTTTCCAAATCATGTCCAATCAATTTAATTTACCACAGGTGGAGTTGTAGAAACATCTTAAGTTGTAGAAGGAGGATCAATGGAAACAGGATGCACCTGAGCTCAATTTCGAGTCTCATAGCAAAGGGTCTGATACCTATGTAAATAAGGTATTTCTGTTTTTATCAGGATGTAACTTTACTTTTAGGTCAAACCAAATTGGTACTGCCTATGAGTAGAATCAGTGCCAAATAAAGACTTGTAATGACTTGCAACCATAGAGTAAAATACTATATACGTGATCTACCCCTATGCTTGCAACCTCTACCTACTATCTATCCAAGTAGTAGCAGGCTTACCTAATATAGGCTAAATATTATCAGCAGGTATAGATGAACTCCATGAGGATTAGCTCCTACATGGAGAAAATGCCCTCCGCTGTTATCCAGCCACATCTGGAACTACTAACAGACAGTCAGGCAGACAGACAGACAGACAGACAGACAGACAGACAGACAGACAGACAGACAGACAGACAGACAGACAGACAGACAGACAGACAGACAGACAGACAGACAGACAGACAGACAGACAGACAGACAGACACACACACACACACACACACACACACACACACACACACACACACACACACACACACACACACACACAGCCAGTGTGAGAGCCAGGCCGCAAAATAATAAACAAATGCTTAACAAAATTGTCTATAGTACATGCACACTGTACAGTGTACTCTTATTTAAAAGCTTTCAGACAGTAGTGCCCTAGCTCTTGAAACCCCAAGGCCACACAGCACTGAAGTCCCCTAGTAGTGCCCTTGTTCTTGAACAGCCACATACCACTAGAGTAACTTCAGTGCATCATATCTTGCTTGCTGGCTGTGATAGAAATGATTCAATTATGCTAGTTAGCTAGCTTGCAAATTGTTTCAATACATTTTCTAAATGTGAAATTACAAGACACAAAATAAGTGTGTTTCCCGATGTCCTCATTAATGTGAAGTTAATGCTATCTAGTTAGGCTAGTCAGTCCCAGTGACTAGCTAGTAGCCATTGAGCCCTTTTTATCCAAAATGGAAATAAATAAAAAACAATCAAGCTTTTTCATGCACTAGCTCGCTAGTTAGCAGAAAACACTTTTGCTTCTCAGCATTGCCAGCTAGCTAGGTAGCTATCGAACATAGCTGTACTGGCCTTTGTTTTAAGCTGCTAACTTTAGCTGGGATTTTAAAAAATGAGGTTGATCTTTCACTCCAAAACAGGTTGACCAATAGATACACATCATCTATGCCTCCCTCTAAACCAACCTACACAAAATTATATGCCAAAACTTTTCAAATGCAAAAAAAGGCAGAGAAAGAAAATGGCAGAGTAACTTAAACAAATATAGACAAAATTGCAGGCAAAGAGGGAAGCGCTTCACTGAAAATGTTTTTTTGCGTTCATTTACAATTCCATTGTCTTGCCTTTCAAAAAGATTTCCTTTGTAATATTATTATTTTTACACTCAATATTTTTGGGTTAATGTTTTGCTTTCAATATCAGTATTTTTGTTTGCTGTAATAAGAATTTTGTTCTCAAATTCAAAAGGTTTGCTTGACACTAAAGGCACAAAATTTCATCCATATGAGAGCAGTGCCTGTGATAAAAATCAGATGACTCCCTTTCTCTCATATTCCCCCTGCACGATTCAACTCCTTTACAAATACAGTAGGCCCATAGAGCTGAAAACATACTGGACACGAGCTTCAGAGGCACACTTTGTTTCAACTTCTCAAGAAATGTTTTATTGAACATAGTACCTCAACCCAATCTGATCTCATCAACTCATTTTCTTTAGGTAAGATAGTCCCATGATCGGCAAGTTATCAAACACTGCTTTCAGGCTATGTTGGTTGGGGTTAGTATTTTTGTTCAGGAAGCCTTAAATCTAGGTCAACAAGCAGCATGAAATCACTGCACTCAGAGGAGAGTGTAGCCTAATTAGTTGAGGGAGCTCGGCACCCCCTCACGCTGCAAACAGCTGGAGGTAATTATGGCAGTTCACCTCCTGCTCCTGTGGGACGTTTGGCGGGTCAAGTTCAGTCTCGAAAACTCGACCCTAAGCAGTCACTGTTGCCTAGGGTAGGGGTTTCAAGACTAGGTCATGTTGCCTCAGCTAAAGTTCCAGATGCGGGAATTTCTTGTGCCTTTCTAGTCTGTTTAGCCACTGCTATACCTCAATATGCTTCATCCAGATTTAAAAGAATGGTATAGGTAGGGGGCCTACAGCAAGCAATAGCTCAAACATGTGCTCTGACAGCTAGACACATGTTCATTTCCGCCATATCCTGTCATTTTTTAGGCCTAGTGCTTAAGTGGGCTATGGGTAGGGCCTAGTTTCTGGACCAGCCAATATGGCCAGTTAACTTGAGAGCTTGAGGAAAGGGTTTAGTGGAAATCTGTTCTTCATTTTTCTCACCATATCGTGTAATAACATAGGCTATGCCACTCATTCTAATAACTAGGAGTTGTACTATATCATTATACGAGCTAGGCTATGTTACTCTGTCCTTCTGTCCAGTATAGGTATTTGTAAGTATAGGCTACTTTGAGCTGTTGAAGTATATCATTTTATAATACCACGTTTAGAATGTTTTTACATTAGCCCAAACTCAACAGCCTGCTATGGCAGGCTACATTCCACTAAGTCACACCATGGCTGCTCAGCTCACAACAACAATTCCAGGTATTTTAGTTGTTTGACAGCTTTGGACACATAAGGTAGATGAAGACCAGCTGGAGTGCATTCGTAAGAGCTGAGGTGTTTCTGACGCAAGGCAAGGCCTCTCTAAGCCCTTCCAAAAAAGCTTGTAGCTTGGATTACCACCATAACACAGCGTCACAACACTTGAGTTACTACATACATCTGGACGTGGAGAACCAGGGTGACGGCCTGAGACTTCACTCAGCTTCAGTCAGTCCGGACTATAAACACATCACAGCTGCTGTTAAGTCCATAGCACACTGCCATCATGTTATTTAGTCAAATTTCACTCTTCATCCAGCATACTTGTCCAAGACTGTGTCAGATCAGCAAGGTCACATACTGTAAGAAGTCTTGCAGAAAGTCAAAACGTGTTGAAATTGTGCAAATCCTAGTGTTGTAGTATTACCGTTAGTGGTCAGGCTCAGTCATGTTTTCCACCTCCTATCTCCTGTTCTGATATCCATATCAGATGTAGGTAAGGGTCTTAGAACAAACATAAAATACATCTGTACATAAATCACCTTGACATTTGGAACCAACCTTTTGCTGGTGCTGAAAACAAACCCACCCCTTCAGTCTTTTCAACTCTGAAGACTCAGATAAAGGCTATGGGAAGGATCTTGGGGTTGTTTTTGACGACATTAACTTTGATTTTCCCGTTGTTTGTGATGTTCCCGCTTCCATTCCAGTGTAGTAAGTCGTGTGGGTCGGGCCACCGGCGTCGAGCGGTGCTGTGTATGGACCAGACAGGGGAGGAGGTCCATGAGATGTTCTGTGTGGATCAGAGAAGGCCAGATGACTCTGAGAGCTGTAATACCCACGTCTGTGAGTTCATCTGGATCACAGGGGACTGGACAGAGGTGAGAGTCAATGAATGGGCCTGTTTCAAAATGCAATCATGTCACTTTAATAATGTTATCTAACATTACTGTTCTATCTGATCGTGCTTGATTGCAGTGTCGTTATCGTATCGAATTTTCTCTCTCCTGTGGCAGTGCTCGGCCAGCTGTGGACAGGGATACCACAGACGCCTAGTCTCCTGCAGTGAGGTGCATGCTGGGAATGATAACTATGAGTATGGGCATCAGTCTTTGTCCAACTGCCCTGGGACCCCCCCTGAGAGCTACATGCCGTGTAGCCAAAGCCCCTGTCCTCCAACACACGAGTGGAGAGTTGGAGTCTGGGGACCTGTGAGTGGCATCCGGTCTCTATGTATTATCAGTGTTCAGTGCTTTTTTCATCCTGGCAGGCTCCCTTACACCTGCTCTTCTCTCCCCCTCAGTGTTCAGTAAGCTGTGGAGGTGGGGTGATGGAGAGGACAGTGCAGTGTGTGTCTACTGAGGGACAAGGCAGTGACAGTTGTCCCTCAGAAACTAAACCAGAAGCCAGCAAAGTCTGCAGCAGCCCTGCCTGTGAGTAGACATACAGTAGCCTCAGCCTCCACAGACTCCATAACTCCTGTTATACTGTATATGTGTGATAAACCTCTATACCATAGCTATACCTCTCCTAAATATGTCCTTTGTTCTCTCTCTTAGGCCATCTGCCCACTAGCTGCAGTGACGTCCAGAGTCTGTCTGGCGTCCAGCCTGATGGTGAACAGTTTCTCAACGTACAAGGAAAAGCACTCAAAGTAAGACCATGGTATCATCTTTCTTATTAAGTGCACTATGCAACGTTTTATAACATTTTATATAGTGATTACTGACTTATTTTGCTAATGTAAATGGTAAATTAATAGAGAGAGTATCTATGCCAATGTCAGTCAATAAAAACCTGTTGGCCAGTGATCATACATGGCTTTACATGTCTGTCTGTCTGTCTGTCTGTCTGTCTGTCTGTCTGTCTGTCTGTCTGTCTGTCTGTCTGGCTGGCTGGCTGGCTGGCTGGCTGGCTGGCTGTCTCTCTCGCTCTCTGTCTGGCTGTCTCTCTCGCTCTCTGTCTGGCTGTCTGGCTGTCTCTCGCTCTCTGTCTGGCTGTCTCGCTCTCTGTCTGGCTGTCTCTCTCGCTCTCTGTCTGGCTGTCTCTCTCGCTCTCTATCTGGCTATCTTGCTGTCTCGCTCTCTGTCTGGCTGTCTGGCTGTCTCACTCTCTATCTGGCTGTCTCGCTCTCTGTCTGGCTGTCTCGCTCTCTGTCTGTCTGGCTGTCTCACTCACTCTCTGTCTGGCTGTCTGGCTGTCTCTCTCGCTCTCTGTCTGGCTGTCTGGCTGTCTCTCTCGCTCTCTGTCTGGCTGTCTGGCTGTCTCTCTCGCTCTCTGTCTGGCTGTCTGGCTGTCTCTCTCGCTCTCTGTCTGGCTGTCTGGCTGTCTCTCTTGCTCTCTGTCTGGCTGTTTGGCTGTCTCGCTCTCTATCTGGCTGTCTCGCTCTCTGTCTGGCTGTCTCGCTCTCTGTCTGGCTGTCTGGCTGTCTCTCTCGCTCTCTGGCTGTCTGGCTGTCTCTCTCGCTCTCTGTCTGGCTGTCTGGCTGTCTCTCTCGCTCTCTGTCTGGCTGTCTGGCTGTCTCGCTCTCTGTCTGGCTGTCTCACTCTCTGTCTGGTTGTCTCGCTCTCTGTCTGGCTGTCTCGCTCTCTGTCTGGCTGTCTGGCTGTCTGTCTGGCTGTCTCGCTCTCTGTCTGGCTGTCTCGCTCTCTATCTGGCTGTCTGGCTCTCTATCTGTCTGTCTGGCTGTCTGTCTGGCTGTATCGCTCTCTATCTGGCTGTCTCGCTCTCTGTCTGGCTGTCTGGCTGTCTCGCACTCTGTCTGGCTATCTGTCTGGCTGTCTGGCTGTCTCGCTCTCTGTCTGGCTATCTATCTGGCTGTCCATTTGAGAACCAAGCCAACCCTGGTCAGGTTTAGAAATAGCGTGTGTCGTCCTGAAGAGGTTTTGATTTTAATTTCTGGGCTCGTTCCTCACTCCTTCCTCCTTCTCCACCTCCTCTTCCTCCTCAGGTCTACTGTGCAGGAATGCAGACTGACAGGCCGCAGGAGTACCTCACCTTGACGACCGGAGAGGGAGAGAACTACTCTGAAGTCTTTGGCTTCAGGTAAAGCAACCTATGGGGCTGTGGATTACTTCATGTATCATCATGTAACACTGTCAAAAGTGTGGAGGACACATTTTATATGAACTTGGTTGCTCTTTTTCTCTTCAGACTGATAGACCCCACACAGTGCCCTGCTAACGGGACAAGGAGAGAGGACTGTGAGTGTAGGAGAGACTACACCGCTGCTGGCCTCTCCACCTTCACCAGAGTACGACTGGACCTCAGCAAGATGCACATCATCAGTGAGTGGGCCAGAACCAGTTGCAGAACACATTCAGCAAGGCCACATAGACTAGCCTACCAATTATTGAAACACACACACACACACACACACACGCACACACGCTACATCAGATTTCATTACACTAACCTGAATGTCAATGCTAACCAGCTAGTGTCAGAGTACCATGCTTGGCTCCCCCAACATGCTTGGAAGTCAGAACCTCCTCCCCACTCCTCTCTATCCTCACATAGACATTTCATTAAGTCCAAGCAGAGTGGGGTTAATGGGATCAAGATGTCTTTTAGGAGCACACAATTAAAGGGCCTTAGGGGATAAGTAGATGGAATTATACTGATATTGCCATTATGGTGACCCCTAAAAGGAAGCCCGGATTCAGGTTATGTGAAAGTGTACTCATTTTGGAAGATGCAGGCTGTTCTTTTGATGTTATATGAGCTGTCGTAGTTATGCTGACCAGTCAAACAGACCGAGCTATGTTCCCGATTCATTTTTCACCAAGCTTCTGTCATGTTTACTAATATGTCCTGCCATTGTTTCTCTCTTTTGTCGTTCAGCCATAGACTGGCAGTTTGCTTTCACACGCGACGGCCACAGAGTTCCCTTTGCCACCGCTGGAGACTGCTACAGCGCTGCCCGGTGTCCACAGGTAAGAACTGCATGGCCAGGGAGCCACTGGGAGAGAACTAGTGGAGAATAAAGAGGTTTGACTCAAGTCTTCACTAGGGCGTGAGTTCTGAGGTTAGGACTAAGGACTTGTATGGACTTAACTAGTCTTGGTTCATCTCGTTTACCAGCTGTGTCTTCGCTGGTGTGTCTGACCGTAGAATTGTGCTGTTGAGTTCAACGTGTGCTTAGTTCCAGCAGAGCCTAATGCTCAAGAGGTTAGTCAGATGCTGAGTGTGGTGATACTGTGAACAGAGAGAGCAGGGGTGTGTTCTGTGAGTGGGGACCGAGCAGAGCAGACACACATGGCCTGAGGACAGAGAGGCCCGTCTGTCTGAGGGGAGATTTGGAAACACTCCCTGCCTGTGCCAGTGTCTGCAGATCAGATCCTGTTAGTCTGTGAGAGGAGACGGCTGACACACACACACACACACACACACACACACACACACACACACACACACACACACACACACACACACACACACACACACATACACACACACACCAAGCCCTGGCAAACACACATCAAATACACCCTGTCTACAGCTGGCAAACCGACACACCATGTGCTGTCCCTCTACACTCTCTCCCCTCACCACAGATGCTGCATGTGAGACTGTATTAGTCCCATGTCTTTCTGGTGTTGTGCAGCGTCTCCCTCAACTGGGGTATGCCCTCATATCAGAGACAGGGGAGTGTGTGAGTTACAGGAGCAAATGGAATGGCACCAAGCGCATGGAAACCATGTATTTGATGTATTTGATACCATTCCACCTATTCCGCTCCAGCCATTACCACGAGCCCGTCCTCCCCAATTAATGTACCACCAACCCCCTGTGGTGTGAGGGAGTGCACCGGTACAAGGCTGTGGAGGGTGTCTGTGTATGTGTGTGCTATCATGCGTGTATGTGTCTATGTGTACACGTGTGTGTGCGAGCACAAGCTCCAGCCAGTACATGAAGAAGGGGTTCTACTGTATGTGTATGTGTCACCTTTCCCACAGTCCCATCCAGCTCCCACTGTGCAGCAGGTACAGTGCCTTCAGAAAGTATGTTGTTGTGTTGCAGCCTGAATATTAAATGGCTTCAATTGAGATGTTGTGTCACTGGCCTAATTACCCCATAATGTTTTGAGACATTTTTGAGAAATTTTTGTTCATGAATAAAAAATGATAAGCTGAAATGTCTTGAGTCAATAAGTATTCAACCCCTATGTTATGGCAAGCCTAAATAAGTTCAGTTTAAAAAAAAAAAAATGTCTTAACAAGTCACAAGTTGCATGGACCCACTCTGTGTGCAATAATAGTGTTTAACATCATTTTTGAATGACTACCTCATCTCTACCCCACACATCTGTTCCTCCATCGAGCAGTGAATTTCAAACACAGATTTAACCACAAAGACCAGGGAGGTTTTCCAATGCCTCACCTAGAAGGGTACCTATTAGTAGATGGGTAAAAAATAAAAAAACTAGACATTGAATATCCCTTTGAGCGTGGTGAACTTATGCATTACAATTTGGGTGGTGTATCAATACACCCAGTCATTACAAAGATACAGGCGTCCTTCCTAACTCAGGTGCCAGAGAGGAAGGAAACCTCTCAGAGAATACAAACCATTATGTTTGGGGCAAATACAACACATCACCAGAGTACCAGTCGTCATATTTTCAAGCATGGGGTTGGCTGCGTCATGTTATGGGTATGCTTGTCATCGGCAAGGACTATGGAGTTTTTTTAGGATAAAAACAAATTGCATACAGCTAAGCACAGGCAAAATCCTAGAGGAAAACCTGGTTCAGTCTGCTTTCAAACAGACGCTGGGAGACTAATTCACCTTTCAGCAGGACAATAACCTAAAACACAGGACAATAACCTAAGGCCAAATCTACACTGAAGTTACTTACCAAGACGACATTGAATGTTGCTGAGTGGTCTAGTTACGGTTTTGACTTAGGTGTGCAAATCTCATAGAGAGTCACCCAGAAAGACTCACAGCTGTAAACCCTGCCAAAGGTGATTTTAACATGTATTGACTCAGGGGTGTGAATACTAATGTAAATTAGATATTTCTCTATTGCCTTCTCAACAAATTTGAAAAAATCTCCAAGTTTTTTACATTCCCTTTGTCATTATGGGGTATAGTGTGTAGATGATTGAGAAACAAAACATATTTAATGAATTTTGAATCCAGGCTGTAACACAACAAAATATGTAATAAGTCAAGGGGTATGAGTACTTTCTGATGGCACTGTATGATTTGTCTCCGTGGTGTCGCAGACTGCAGTCCTACATCCTTCAAAGACCCCGGTTCACCTGCTTTCCCCTCACTTTTCCTCCCCTCTTCCGACTCATTTCAGGAGATGTGTTTCCAATGACCCCAAAAGACCCCAATTTATTTATTTAACCTTTATTTAACCAGGGCTCATTGAGATTAAAATCTCTTTTTCAAGAGCATCCTGGCCAAGATAGGCAGCACCAAGTCAATACAAAAAAATTACAATGAAAGCTATTTGCCAAAACATGTTGGTTTTGCTAAGTTAATAAAGAAACATTCTATTGTTTGCCAAGAGTTAGTGAACATGTTTTTCATTTCCATCAACACAACACACCACTTATCCACACATTTAAATTAGCCATACACTACGCCAGGCTTTCCCAAACCTGGTCCTGGGGCCCCCCCTGGGGGAACTTTTGGGGTTGTGCCCTAGCACTACACAGCTGATTCAAATAACCAACTAATCACCAAGCTTTGAAAATTTGAATAAGTTGTGTAGTGTTAGGGCAAAAAACAAAATGTGCACCCCTTGGGGTCCTGAGGATTGAGTTATGGAAAACGCTGCACTACACCATGCTCTGTGAACTTGACAAATATTTATGCTTCCATACTAGAGTTTCAAGAGACACTCAACTGTAGATGCTTACCTCTGGCTGAATGATCTACCCCGCTCTGTTTATAGCTGTTGGTACCGTAAAGTGTCGGTATTTGTCCATGGGTTTTGTCTGGCTTATATCAGCTGGGCTCTGATGAAACGTAAATGCAGCTGCTGCATGTTAGTGAACTGCTCTCTACTGCTTTCTGTGGTTGGCGTAGTGGGGGGGTGCTGATATCTCTCCCTCCCCCTCTCTCTCTCGCTCTCTCTCTTCATTTTCTCTTTCTCTTCTTCCCTCCCTCCTCCCTACTTCTATGTTTCCTCAGGGTCGTTTCAGCATCAACCTCTCAGGGACAGGCTTCCAGATAGCTGAGGAAACCAAGTGGATCTCCCAAGGAAACTACGCAGTTGCTGATATACACAAATCCCAGGTAAAAATATGATGCACATTCACACAGCCTCATGGACGGAATGATTTAGATTAGCATCTTATATTCACGTTTCTGGTTTCAGACAACGTCATTCTCCACTTTCCCTCCTTCCCTCCTTTCTTCTCTCCCTCTCCCCCAACCTACCTCTCTCCATCCTTCCCTCCCTCCTTCCCTCCTTTCTTCTCTCCCCCCAACCCACCCTGCCTCTCTCCATCCTTCCCTCCCTCCTTCCCTCCTTTCTTCCCCCCCCACCCTAACTCTCTCCATCCTTCCCTCCCTCCTTCCCTCCTTTCTTCTCTCTCCCCCCCCCCCCCCCCAACCTACCTCTCTCCATCCTTCCCTCCCTCCTTTCTTCTCTCCCTCCCCCCCAACCTACCTCTCTCCATCCTTCCCTCCCTCCTTCCCTCCTTTCTTCTCTCTCCCCCCCCCAACCTACCTCTCTCCATCCTTCCCTCCCTCCTTCCCTCCTTTCTTCTCCCCCCCCCCCCCCCCCCCCCCCAACCTACCTCTCTCCATCCTTCCCTCCCTCCTTTCCTTTTGGCTTCAGAGGGGCCTCTGCTCTGGGCATTGGCCCAAGTGGACTCTGTATCCCAGACTCCCCTGGTGCCTTAATGCTGTTTTTCGACTGTAACACTAGTGCAGGGATCATCAACTAGATTCAGCATCGGGACGATTTTCCATAGCTAATTCTAACAGTGAGGACTTGTGAATAGCATAATCAAAACAGTTGCTTGGTGAGAAGGTGTTAAAGTTCACAGTTGGCCACTGTTATTTAAATGAAAAATGAAAAGTACCAGAGGCCTGGCTTTGGCCCCAAGTGAGAGCAGGTCCACTGGAACCATGGCCCAATGAGACAAAGGGGCTGGCCTGCGTAGATGGAAAGAGAAAAGTCTGAGCCTTTTGGGTAAACCGCTGAGGTAAATCATATATGGAAATGTGCTGTTATGTGACTGGTGAGAGAGGAGCCTTATTGGGCAGCTGCCGAGGGAAGTGGGCCCTCCTGGTTTTGTAATGGAGATCAGGCTGAAGACCGCTTTTGGCAGGGAGAAAAAGGTTGAATCTGTCTCAAAGCCAGTGGAGCTTTGGACACTCAAGGATAGCTGAACACTGGTTGTTTTAAGTCAAGTGTGCTGGAGGGCACTCAAGATGAGAGTTGCCAAACTTCAGAGGAAATGCCGCTCCTATTCATTCCGTGGGATAGATTTCTGGGGAAATGTTTCACCTGTGTATTTCTCGACCTTTCTAAGCTCAGTGTTCTGCATCTGTGCTTAGCTAATGATATTTTATTACTGTGTTTTTCTATGTAATTCATTAAGAGGCCCCATTTTTTTTTTGCTCCCCCCCCACCTTTATTTATCCAGGTAGGCCAGTTGAGAACAAGTTCTCATTTACAACATTTTACATTTTTTGTGTAAAACCTTTACAATGTAGTCACAGAGAACCGAGAAAAAAAAAAGATTTTTGTTTTATCTTCTCAATTTAGTTATTTTAACAACCAGTTACAGTCAAATAACAAAAAATGCTAGATACATGTTTCAAAATTGTCCTTTGAATGTAGTATGCTACAGTGCTGTACATTAGGCAATACACTTGCACTACCCATAAAAATATACAAAACATCACATTTTCATCATTTGTGTGATCAAAGTTGTGATCATTGAAGACTTCTTTCACAATATAATTAAATGAAATAAATTAGAAACAATGTTTAGCAGGCACTAGTTTGCATCAAGCCTGTCTTGAGCATTTGGCCATAGGTTCTCATCAAAATCGCGGTACATATCCTCAATGTTCACGCACCTGGTGAAAAACCTTTTGGCATAGCCAATCCAAGCCGGACATACTGTAGGTCTCGATTGAAACCATTGCATGCCTCATCCATGGTTTGGAGGGTGTTGGTACGCTCATAGGGTTGTCAATCATACATCTTCCGCCTGTATTGTGATTGTGTATTGTATTTTACAGTATTGTATTGTACTTGTGTAGTGGTCCTGTATGTGGCTTAGTTCATAAGAGCATGGCTCTAGCAACACCAGAGTTGGGTGTTCGATTCCCACTGGGGTCACATACCAAATGTGTGGACTTTTGTATCTTTGGTTAAAAACGTTGATACTGTATTGGCCATTGCAATTTTAATAAAGCAGTGTGAACTGAGTAGTTCTCAAAATCTGTAGTAGACAAACCGGTTTACATGTAACATCTACAGGTTTATCAAATGGCTAAGTGATTATCAATTAAGAGCCGTCAGATTAAGTAATAGTACAATTATTTTTAAAGAGAAGAGAATCACATCAAAAGTAATGTGAGCGATGCATTGTGAAAGGCAATTACATTATATGAGCATGTATTGCAATGTGAAACGTATTTCTATATGAAACTGACACTGTAAGTAAGTGTTTCACTGTAAGGTCTACCTACACCTGTTGTATTTGGCGCATGTGACAAATAACATTTGATTTGATTTGTCTGTTGTACTTAGTTGTTTCAAAACGTGCTTAAAGTTTTGAAACAACTGCCCTTTTGATGATCTGTTTTGAATTTTGTACTAAGAATTGTGAAAATGTACCACATACTTTGCACCAAAGCGATAAATAAAAAACAACTGCATTATAGCAAAGTAAATATTGTTCCTCGTTTGTCCACAGGATGGCAGCAGAGTAACAGGAATGTGTGGGGGTTACTGTGGGAAATGCACTCCGTCCTCCGGCTCTTACCTGCTCATCACAGTGGCCTAAATCTACAGTGTTTAACCAGGTGTGTAATACTAACTATTATTTAGAAATATATCGTGTTTTATAGCTTCAGTCTGTTATTATGTGTACCACCATTCCCCTCCTCATCCTAAACATGTGTTTGTATAGTATAGTAAAGTATGTGGTTTTGGCATCCCTTTCTCTCTTCACAGCTCTCTTCAAGCCAAGATGTCCAACCTCTCAGTGGTGCTACAGTAATGAGGATTCCATCCTCCAAATGACCTCTATTCCCTCCAATGTGTAAATATGTCAATAGAACAGGTGTAAGTACTGTACATAACATGGTAAATGACTTATTTATTATACTATATACTCAACATTTATTTTTGTATTGTAAGATAATTTAAGGATTGTGTTTTCTTTCTTGCAACAAACACCATGGACATCTATTCGCATTGCATTAACTAGAACATAAAAATGTGCCTTAGAAATATTTAACATATTCAGTCCAGAGTAGTTGCTTGTGTTTCTTGCGTTGTTGTGTCTCTCATATTGTGGCAGTGTTGCAGCCTGGCTCTTCTATGTCTTAAGATGCAGAAGGAGACTGTCAGTTCTGCTTCACGTTTGTGTGTACGGACGTGGGCACTTTGTATGTACTTCCTTTTTTACACTCGTAGCTGTGTTACGGTCTCGGCATCTTATGCCGTGTGGTGTCACTATCCAACCTTGTTCAGTGCCTGAGTGTTTATCAACCAGTGTAGTAAGTGCTACTGTATGTTCCTACCTGGGTCTTAGAGTGTGAAGGCTGTTTAGGCTGTTCTAATTACCTGGTCTACACAGTCGCCAGCGGTGATCAGTGGGCTGGTACATTAGTCAGGTGTGGTACAGAGACAGAGACAGAGACGGCACAGAGACGGTGTAGTGAACCGTAGCGCAGCGTGCTGTAAAGGTCGACCTGGGACAGCCAGGGGGAATGCTGGTGCTGTCGAGGCTAGCACAGGCAGCTGCTGCAGAGGCAGACCCAGCCAGGTGTTACTACCACAGAGGAACAACCCTGAGATGGGCCATATGCAGAGAGGAATGGGAATGAGTGCTTTAAAGAGATAGCCATCCCTGTAAAGTTGAGGAGTTCAAGAATTCAGCAGCAGGGAAAGAGAGAGAGAGAGAGAGAGAGAGAGAGAGAGAGAGAGAGAGAGAGAGAGAGAGAGAGAGAGAGAGAGAGAGAGAGAGAGAGAGAGAGAGAGAGAGAGAGAGAGAGAGAGAGAGAGAGAGAGAGAGAGAGAGAGAGAGAGAGAGAGAGAGAGAGAGAGAGAGAGAGAGAGAGAGAGAGAGAGAGAGAGAGAGAGAGAGAGAGAGAGAGAGAGAGAGAGAGAGAGAGAGAACCCCTGCCTTGGTGGGACATACTTGAATATTTTTGCTGAGAGAGAAAAGTGAATGACATGAAAGTTGTGATGCAGAACCTTAACATTTCATACTTATCCGTGGAAGTACAAGGTGTCACCTACCCAGAGGGAGTGTGTCAGGGGAATAGACAGTGGAGTGGCCCCGGGGGCTTTAAGGTCAGAGCAGAGACACAGCTAGAGGAGGAGAGGGAGGAAAGGCTTGCAGGCTGATAGATCCAGAGAGATGTGCTTCAAAGCATCAGAAAGACTCACCTTTTGTTTGTTCTGGGTCTCTCAGGTGTTGTGACAGGGAATAGCCGTTATTCCTTAGTTTTGAGAAAGAGGCCGTATTCCCATGGCTATAACTACATGAATCAAGCAGAGTTTACCTCAGGCCTATAACAACACCAGTGCTCCATAGAGATTGGTTGATGTCTTAAAGGTGTAGGTGTCCAAATGCTGCCTCTAAGAACTGCTTACTGTACCTCCACTCAAACAACGTAGCTTTTTTCTCAGCCTTTATCTTATTGCCTTTCAACAGTTAGTCCATTTTTCTGCTGTCTGATGTAAGTGTTTTGACAATATCAGGGTACTTTCTGTTTGAATGTGTGTTTTCTTTATCTTATATACTGTTTGCAACCAATGCCCTTCATTAGATTTTTTTTTATAAGACTTTTATAGAAAGTGAATGACAAATAATAATAACTATAATAATTTGTATGATTCTTTTGACATGATAAGATACATATCCCAAAATGAATAACGTAAGTGACTGTGATGTTGTAAGGAAGTTTAGTATATCACCTTACTGTACACATATGAGGTTATTCTCGTGTGTATTTATTTGTTTGACAGGGTTTGGCGGGGTGGATGGACATTGGTACCTGAGATAGATTCAGAGGACAAAGCCATATTTGCTACATTTGCCTTATAAATGATTAAATGATGCCTTGAGAATATCAGCAGGACATTTTCATGACGGTGCAACTCTTACTTTGTCATGGTTCCATCCAACCTTTCGCTAAAAGGGAATTCCACACCGTTGTAACCGATAGCCATTCTGAATTTATCTTTGGAATCATATTAGTGTAGATTTAATGAAGTAAAAAATGTTAACTGTTAACGTTAAATGTTTTATTGTCCAAATAATATCCTCCAGTGAAAAGGGATTGAAACTTTAGTCTGATTGTGAATATCTGATGATCCAGATTGTATATGTATTCTCAGGTGTTAAAATAAAGGGATTAGTTGAACATTATATTATGTCTTATATTTATGTAACAATTTATAAACTCAGCAAAAAAAGAAACGTCCTCTCACTGTCAACTGCATTTATTTTCAGCAAATGTAACATGTGTAGATATTTGTATGAACATAAGATTCAACAGCTGAGACGTAAACTGAGTTCCACAGACATGTGACAAACAGAAATTAAATGTGTCCCTGAACAAAGGGGGGGGTCAAAATCAAAAGTAACAATCAGTATCTGGTGTGGCCACCAGCTGCATTAAGTACTGCAGTGCATCTCCTCCTCGTGGACTGCACCAGATTTGTCCGTTCCTGCTGTGAGATGTTACCCCACTCTTCCACCAAGGCACCTGCAAGTTCCGGAACATTTCTGGGGGGGAATGGCCCTAGCCCTCACCCTCCGATCCAACAGGTCCCAGACGTGCTCAATGGGATTGAGATCCGGGCTCCTCGCTGGCCATGTCAGAACACTGACATTCCTGTCTTGCAGGAAATCACACACAGAATGAGCAGTCTGGCTGGTGGCATTGTCATGCTGGAGGGTCATGTCAGGATGAGCCTGTAGGAAGGGTACTACATGAGGGAGGAGGATGTCTTCCCTGTAACACACAGCGTTGAGATTGCCTGCAATGACAACAAGCTCAGTCCGATGATGCTGTGACACACCGCCCCAGACCATGATGGACCCTCCACCTCCAAATTGATTCCAAGTACAGGCCTCGGTGTAACACTCATTCTGTCAACGATAAACGTGAATCTGACCATCACCCCTGGTGAGACAAAACCACGACTCGTCAGTGAACAGCACTTTTTGCCAGTCCTGTCTGGTCCAGCAATGGTGGGTTTGTGCCCATAGGCAACGTTGTTGCCGGTGGTGTCTGGTGAGGACCTGCCTTACAACAGGCCTACAAGCCCTCAGTCCAGCCTCTCTCAGCCTATGGAGGACAGTCTGAGCACTGATGGAGGGATTGTGCATTCCTGGTGTAACTCGGGCAGTTGCTGCCATCCTGTACCTGTCCCGCAGGTGTGATGTTCGGATGTACCGATCCTGTGCAGGTGTTGTTACACGTGGTCTGCCATTGCGAGGACGATCAGCTGTCCGTCCTGTCTCCTTGTAGCGCTGTCTTAGGCGTCTCACAATATGGACATTGCAATTTATTGCCCTGGCCACATCTGCAGTCCTCATGCCTCCTTGCAGCATGCCTAAGGCATGTTCACGCAGATGAGCAGGGACCCTGGGCATCTTTCTTTTGGTGTTTTTCGTAGTCAGTAGAAAGGCCTCTTTAGTGTCCTAAGTTTTCATAAGTGTGACCTTAATTGACTACCGTCTGTGAGCTGTTAGTGTCTTAACGACCGTTCCACAGGTGCATGTTCATTAATTGTTTATGGTTTGTTGAACAAGCATGGGAAACAGTGTTTAAACCCTTTACAATGAAGATCTGTGAAATTATTTAGATTTTTATAAATTATCTTTGAAGGACAGGGTCCTGCAAAGGGATGTTTCTTTTTTTGCTGAGTTTATATATACTGTATCTTATTCCACATTTCCCCCATTGTTGACCTTTTGATAAATCTATGTATTTTTCCATTTTTTTTCTACTTTTAAATGATCTTAACAAGTATTATAATAAGAAATCATACATGCTTGTGTTCAATATGCAAGTACTTATTGTACCTTTGAATCATAAATGATTATGAATTATAATGCAATTGTGACCTAAATAAAACATACCTCTTTATTACAAATCATACCACTTTGTATGCTCCAGGCAAGCCATTTCTCCCAGCAAATGTTCGTATTTATATGTCATGGCTGCGTAATATGTCACGTAGTTTAATTCCACGACATGAAATGTATGATTCATGTATGAGATGAGATAAGGGAAGGATCAGAGGAAATAAAGTCACTGACACAGCTCATCCATTCCTATGAGCACATATTATGCTAATACATCGTTTTCCTACACAAATCTGACCTTGATGTAACAAGCTATGATGCCTATTATGCTCCAATCAATGAAAGGACATGCCTCTGCCATAAAGCTCACAATGCTTTCGTAATTGTCACTTTGTAATTATTGCACTTTCCCCACCATACTATAAAGAGCTGGTTTATGCTGTGCATATGTGGATCTGACTCTAACGCCCCCATTCTTTATTGTTTAACTGCCTGTGTTTGGTTTGTTTATGAGAGTCTCAGCAATTACTGGTTGGTAGGTTTCTCTAAAATGTGCAGTACTGTGACCATGGTCTAGTCCAGCCTGTACTGTTGACTTCCTGTCATGGGAATACAAAGCCAATGTTATGACTGTGGGGCGCCATGAATATGCATTCAAGTAAGTCGTGTGCTGAGGCGCCAGCTAGTTTGTACAAGTCCTTTAATCTATGTTACATTTTTGTGCCAACTCTCAGGTGTATTGTAGGGAGCGAGCGGAATTATTTTAGCAATGACTGTTAGTTGTCAAGAATGTTTCTTTTAGTAGCATAAGTGAGGAGCGTGTAATGATCGTTGTCCTCCTTGGATGAGGAATAGGAAGGATCAGACCAAAACGCAGTGTGGTAATGTGTGGTAATGTAATCCATGTTAATTTTAATAAATAAACTGAACACTGCAATAACCAAAAAAACAACAAAGAGAGAGAGTGAACGAAACAAAACAGTTCTGTAAGGTGAAGACACACAAAACAGAAAACAACTACCCACAACCCATAGTGGGAAAACAGGCTGCCTAAGTATGGTTCTCAATCAGAGACAACGATTGGGAACCATACCAGGCCAAACACCTAGAAATATAACACACAGAACAAAACATAAAATGCCCACCCCAACTCACGCCCTGACCAAACCAAAATAGAGACATAAAAAAGGAACTAAGGTCAGGACGTGACAGAGCGAGAGAGACAAAGAGAGAGAAAGTGGGAGAGCGCTATCATTCTACCAAGCGGAAGGATCTGACAGAGCCAAGCCAGAATACCTTGTGTTTTAAAAGTGCTGTTCCTGGAAATTACATGACAGATTTTTATGCTCACCGGGAAATGATTATTGGTAAGTACAGTAGATACACTGTGTACCCTCAATGTAATAAGGTTGGTCTTGCCCCTCAGAAAAATGATAACAAAATGAAACCAGTTGTATTCGTGTCCAGACAGTTTGTGTTGTACCCATATAGTAGGTACGTTGGGGATCTAACGTACAGGGACAGTTAATTTACCATGTTAGCCTTTTATCTTTACAAAACCAATGGTGTTTGGCAGAGTATCCCTCATCACAGAAATAACATCAGATATATTGTAGCAGCCTACATGGACCAGATGTATTGGATTCCCCCACATCTCAGGTTAAATTACATAGCCCACTAAATCTCATCTTTTCCCATGTAAGATGTAGGTCCTCTGTAATATGTCATGGTCATTGGTTCAGCACTAACCGGATGCCAGAAAAACAGATATATTCATGTAGTGGTTATTATGAGCATTATATTGATTAATTTAAAAGCATGGTGTTCACTGTTGTGTAATGTATTAACTACACCCTCATTGTCCTTTAGATCGACATCTCTGACAGTAGAGCTGTCTAGTGGGGTTTAAATGGTGGCAAGTTTGTTGCTTCTCTAATGTGGTCTGTTTGATGTGTGTGTGTGTGTGTGTGTGTGTGTGTGTGTGTGTGTGTTCCCCCCAACTCACCTGATTTAGTTACTGTTTACTATCTCCAAGGATCCCTCACGTAGGCGTGTTCTGTTTTAAACCCGGCAAATACCTGTCTACAGAGCCCAGGTGGTAGGAACACACATTGCCCTTCACAACTCCAACTCCACGTATCACTGTTGAAAGAAGAAGAGCAAACAACTACTCCTAACAGGTAAGTTGACTTATTTTATTAACAGATGAACTTCTTTGAGTAATGAATTTCTTATACGCTTTATGAGTTAGAATCGCTCAGTGGACATCTATTTACTTTATTCATTTGATCATTATCACACACATTTGATCTGTTTTCATAAGTAGTTATATCGAGGTGCTTGTGTGTTATGGCTTGAGCTCAATCTTACCTTATCAACAATTCATACACGACTGCTCTTCCGTTACTCCCTCACCTTTTGGCAATACTCAAGCTGGAGCAGACTGCTAGCTCGTTTTCATGGGAACTGTCCAGATAAAGTGTTTTGCCTGGGGGTAAGAGTAGCTGCAGTGTCCCACCTGGACCATTGCCTCATTCCCTGTGGGCTCTTTCAGCGTCCCTGCACCCAATATCAACCTGTACCATGCCCTCTAAGTGGTATCAGCCAGAGACAGATTACCCCTCCGTGGGCTCGGTACTAAAAGCACCTTTGTATGCAGTGTTCCATCTGCAAAGCTCTGACATTGCCCCCCTTTAGCAGTGCAGAGAGAGAAACCTCTGAATTATGCATTAGAGCAAGTGTAGCTGTTTCTTTCAGCTAACCTTGTGGAGCTGTGCAGACTGCACACTCATATTTATCAGAGCACATTTACTTCTGGGAGTGGTTGGAGAATCTGTCACTGTGGAATATGTGTGGTGTGAATTATGTCAGGTCATCATCTTGTTCTGGATGCTATTTCAAATCAATTTCATTTCATTGGGTGTAATTCCATATTTGCAGTTAATATCGTTGTTTGGAATCAGATGGGTAGCAATACAGCACAGCCTCTCAATACACACACGTGCACGCCCGCACATAAGCACATGTGCGTGTCCATGTGTCTGTATGTGTCTTTGTCTGTATCTGTACCTGTGTGTCTGTGTGTGCTTAAATCACTAAATACCAATCAATCAATCAATCAAATTTATTTTACATCAGCAGATTTCACAAAGTGCTTAAACAGAAACCCAGCCATGGTTTGTTCTCAGACACATTCCCAGACCTTCCCACACAGATTAAAGTAGTGACCTCAGTCCTTATAGGTCCTAGGTCTCTACTGTACTTTCCTGACACCTCTGACCTTCACACTAAGGGCATTTTATTCCTGAACACTGACAATGTGAGGGTAATGGCATGTCCCGGAAATAATAAGTCTATGTATGAGAAAAAATATATGAGATTCCTTTGATTTCAAACACAGCCCTACCTATCTGTAAACACTGGTGGGTTCTTGTAATACTTGTCCATGTGTCTTTTCTAATCATGTAAAGGTGGCTACTATTAGACCCTCCTTAGGCCATGTAGGTCCTGTATTTAGATGACATCAAGATGATCCTAAAACCAGCAACAGATAAAGTACCCTGTAGGACCACTCCCCTGGGTAATTAGACACAGACAGCTTTGAACTTACACTAGGTTTGATTAGCCTCCAGCTTTCTGTACACACACAAACAATGTGGACCTTCATGTCTGTGTCTGTTGTAGTGTGTGCATGCGTGTGTGTGTGTGCGTTCTCTATGTCTCATCTCTTTCGGCATCTCTTTCTTCTCTCTCGCTCTCTCTCTCTCTCTCTCTCTCTCTCTCTCTCTCTAGAGCCTGCTGATGTGGAACATTGTGGTTGTTTAGTCCACACACAGGTGTGAGGAAGTGTCTGAAGGTCACAGCAGAGAGTTGTCACACATAGACACGTCTTTATTTTCTCTACACTTCCGTTCATCAGTACTGCTTGGCCAAAGTCATTTGAACCTTGTGTCACATTCAAAAGCTCCTGAACACAGATGTGGGACGCGAAGCAAGTTCAGAACATAGAAAGTTAGTGAACTCAGTTGTACACTGGTGGTGTCGAAGATAGAGAAAAGCCAAGAGGGAACTCAAAAAGTTGTGTAATATATTAGTTAATAATACCATCCTTTGAAGGGTAAGAGAAGAATATACATAATAGCCCAGTAAAGTGAATAGAGCCCCGAGCAAGGAGATTCTTGCTGGGATATTCTTAACATGGCTCTGTTCTCCTTGAAGAATTCTCCTTTGAGAGGAAAGGCCTTGGGACTCAGCGCTCTCGAGTGCATTGAGCCTGCCTGTCTGTCTGTCGAGGTAATGCTGCAAAGCTTTTCTCTGGTGATAAATGGCAAGCACTTGTTGGAGAGCCAACTCTGTCTGCATTACCTCACAGGAAATTGAAATGGGAAATCCCTGGGTGGGAGGCAGAAGTCAGATGCTTCATCAAACAAACGGGGGTAGAATTAATCATTTCTGTCCTCCTGTGATTTAGCACTCAGAGAGACAACACTGTACAGTGTTCTCAGTCTTGTTTGAAAAGGGGAGTTTCTCCTGGTAACCTGGTAACCTTGGGGTTGGCTTGGTTACAGTCTAGTGATGAAGAATTTGCATGGCAGGATCTCAAGTTTCTCAACTAATCTACTGTTTGGTTTGTTTCATCCTCTAGGCCTACA
This sequence comes from Oncorhynchus mykiss, assembly GCF_057628025.1. Lineage (NCBI taxonomy): Eukaryota > Metazoa > Chordata > Actinopteri > Salmoniformes > Salmonidae > Oncorhynchus > Oncorhynchus mykiss. The sequence continues at coordinate 45,358,387 of NC_143028.1, forward strand.
TGATAGAACAACTGCTTTATATGCCCTTCACTTTTAGAAAAATGCTCTGACAATTCACTTATGTCACGTATATATTGATTATACGTAATGCATGTAGTGAACATGTATAACACTTTACTTTTACAAATGCAATTAATAAGGACAGTGTACAGTTAAGTGTTCCCTGTAATATTATACTTTCAAGATTATCATCGTCTGTGGAATTAGCTGATTCTATTGGCTGAAAGGCAATAAGGTGGAGCTGGCACCCTCGGTCGAATCCGGAAACCGCGCTCCTTCATTCATTAATGAAACAGGGTAACGGGATAGGACCGCGAGGGCTCTGTTTGGTTGAGGAACGTCGAGCGCCACCGTGGGGATTTGTTTACGAAAGTGCGTGGACACTCTCCAAGTGTCCCTTTTGCGTTATTGGTTCCAGTTTTCAGCCCACTGTCCTGGAACAAGACTGTCATGTTCACTCGCAGCTCCAAGAAGAGAGAATCCAGTAGATCGGTGAGTGATACAAATTGTAGTTTTTCCATATGATCCCACGTTTTTGCAGAAATGTGGTACAGTACGGTTGCATAAGGCGCACGCGACCACGGCGTGCTCTTTAATCCCGGTGTCCAGATACACTGTGTTGTGGTTTAAGTCTATAAAAATTAAATGTTATTTTGCAGTCTGTGGACTGTTTCTTAATCGGTAAAGCAGTAACGTTAAATTCCTAGTCCTCTTCGCACTTCTCATTTGATCGGGAGAGAACGCATCCACCAGTACATTTCAAAGGCTCATTTAAGCAACATTATCCCGCTGATGTAAGAATAGTTGGTTTGTATTCTACGAATCTACCCCAATACGCATACTTTGTTAAGCCTTTCAGTTCACTGCACCAGACATTTCTTTCCTAAGTGTTTGCCCTCATTTGTGTTCCACACATGTACCCAGAGGCAATCGACTATTACTGAGTTCTGTATTTAGTAGTTACGGTACTCTTTTTAAAATAATTTGGGCCAAGTCATATATAGGCTTGATGTCATTGTCTCATTATTTCAATGTTTTTTTTAGGTTTGATTATGACTAATTATGACTGAATACTTTTTTGTCTTCTCTAAATAGTTAGACTTCTGAAGTCTTCTGTAAACCCACTCTGTCCCAATGTGAATTGTCATGTGAGAGACAGCATGTGTTTGATGAATCTAGAAGAGATGAGCGATAACAGCAGGTATCATGTGACCATATAGGTTCTTCTCTCCATCACTAGCTGAACACCCTTGATGAGCCGGAGAGAGGACAGCCGTGTAACGTGTGTGGAGACCAGTGTCCCGGCTTCACTCTGCACAAATGGAGGTAGGGACCCTCTCTCTCCTTCTCTATCTTTGCCCTTACTGTGGCTAGTTATCCCTCCGCCCCTCCCAGCCAAAAAGATCAGTCCACTTAAGTTCAAAGTTTCAGTGGTGGCAGTTGGTACCGTGGAATGCTGTTTGCTCCCTGTCTTAGAAAACGTCTTGAGGAAATTGAATACATACTGCTCTTGAGTAGTATGAACCATGTCTCTATGCCAGTTTGATGCAGTGGACACTTCCCCCTCTGCAAGGCACTGGTCTGGAGGATGCCTTTTGAGGGTTACTGAAGCCACCCTGTTTTTGCTAAATGGACTCAGCCGTGCGTATCAGAGTCGGCAAGGCATTGTTCAGAATCTGTGTGCCCTAACTCAACAGTTTAGCCATTCATGCAATATGAGAGATTTAAGCAGACATTCTACAAATGCTCTCAACTGTTGTATTTGCTTTAGAGTGAAAGGAAAGAGCGCTGGGTAGTTTGTCTTTGATATGCCGCACGTATAAGCTGTGTTTGTTTGGTTCACTCTTGGAGAGGCTATATATTTAAGACAACATGAGTTTTTCAGAACTGTTTACAAGAGTTATTACTAAAACATGCATTGCCCTGAATATGGCAAGTGAAAGCTGCAGTGGTGTGGTTCAACCTGGTCTCGGAGCATTTCGTATTATTCTGTACGTAAGTCCGCGACACTCCATTTAGTATGATATGTTTGGTAAATCAGGGCACTCCTCAATTAGGAATACAGTTTCTAAATTGAAAGCAATTACTTTACCCCTACATCATGATTTTGTTTCCTGCAAGAAGAGGTACGGAGTCCCTCTCTGCCACCTCCACTTAAAGAGTCGTCTGTAGCAGCAATGTAAGCAGCCCTAACGAAAGCAATGCCTGGTCTGTCTAAAGGCGTCCGCATGATTCCCAGCTGAAACAGTTCAGTGGAGTTCGTGCACACATTATGACGACATTTAGTGACGTTTTGGACTTAAGCCTACCCCCCTCCGTCGGTGATTTGGCCAACGGTAGGGATTCTTCAACAAAGTTTGTCATTCAACGAGAGGTGACTTTTTTTTATGCACATTTTTTCATTGAAAAATACTCCAAACATCTTAGTTAAATGTAAAATTGCGCGACCAAGATCTCTGAAGCAAAAACGTAAACATTTATGACAAATTTCTTGAGTTAAATTAATTCAGACTATTTTTAAGGAAGTGTATACTGGCTACGGCTTCTCAAAATGGACAAACAGAACTATTGCTGCTTTTTTCTCATTTTTCAAGTGAAGGTCTTTTTAAAGGAGTATGTGAGTAAAGTCATTCGGCTAGGTGCCAGCCGAACTGAAGCATGCTATCACCATAAGCGAATCTACAATGAGAGAGAGGGAGGAGGGGAGGGGCTGGCATGTTAGGCAGAGGATCATCATGATTCAGGCCTCCATTCTGTAAACCATTACGGGACAACAGTCAACCTCTGGAATGTGCCTTTAATTGCCTTTGCAGTGCCACAATAAAAGTACACTTTTTCCCGAAAAACCAACCCGACAGCGGACATTTCTTACAGACGGGTCGTGGAAACCCTGCTTTGTGTGTAGACCCTGGAACGGTATGGGGGAACTTTATGGCGACAAACATCACTGAACGCCTTTGTTCCTTCTTGGAAAGAAAATGCTCCGACCAGTCTCTTCCTCTCTTTCTCAGGAAAGCCTGTTTTCATGCCGATTGATACAGATATGTATGTTATTTGGAATGTGGACTTTATCTGACCTCGGTGTTGTAGATTAGGGAGTCAGAGAAGGGAGGGCGTACATTGTGGGTTGGCTACCATATCAACCCTGCTGTTTATTAACTAAGAGTGACAAAACAACATTTTCTATGTCAACACAGGGACCTGCCAGACTGCCAAAATTAGACCTTGAATTGTCTCCTTGGGGGCATTATTGATGAGGATCATCGTGTGTTTGTGTGGGAGGGGATCGTGACTGTTTCAAGTTCTCTATAACAGGATGAGCTCTTTAAACAGCCACATTTTTAAAGGTTGCTGATGTCAGACATGTAGTTGCACAGCAGCACACACTTTGATGACATGCAAAATGTGAGTCTGAAGGAAAGCCAGGGAGGCTGGGAGAGCCAGGGAGGCTGGGAGAGCCAGGGAGGCTGGGAGAGCCAGGGAGGCTGGGAGAGCCAGGGAGGCTAGGAGAGCCAGACCATTTAAGAACTGGGTTGAAATCTCAGGAAAAAAGAAATAACTACAGGAAAAGGGACTGGGTTAAGTAAGCGCTGAGACCAACATCCCCCTACCATTCCCTACACTTTAACATGTGTGTATGGCTCTGAATTCTCTAAAATATTCATGTTTTTCTAAATATTCAGGAGCTTGAGTTTCCAGGAAGAGATGGTACGTTTTTTTCCGTTCTTCCCTTCTTCCGCGCTATATAAAGAAGCTTCCGCTAAGCTGGTGTCTTGGGGGTTCATGCCTGCTCTTCCACTGTGGTTTTACTGTGTTTGCTGGCTCCATTCAGGTCCTACTAAAAACCCAGTCAAGTGTCATCCATTTAAACTCATTCAGGCCTACTACTGACCGTATTCGCCATCCACCACTGTTGAGCTTTCATCCAACCAATCACATTCGTTCTAAGGAAAAGTCCAATGAGAGAATTTGTCACTTTTTTTTATGACACGATTTGTTCTCAGAAAAGCAACTTGTGTGAACAGTAATATAATATGTAATGAGCTACTGTGAGCTTCACTATTCTAAATAAACACGTGGCTGCCTAGTTCGTGGTATTGATTCATTGCCTCTGGCTTCAGACCAATTCAATCTACCTATCTTTTCAAGACTGGCAACATTTTTCTGAAGAGTAGCAGCATGTTACTAACCCCACTGCCAGTGTGTCAGAGAGCCAATAGTGCTGTGTAAACAGAGTTGTCAGCTCTAGGCAGGAAAGGATAGGGGGAGACAGGAGTGGATTTAACTTGTGCAACGCGCTCCTTTTGAATTTTTAATGCTAGCCATTGGCTTGATTGATTTTCTTTGTTCTAATGAGACTCATTACAGAGCTTATAAACACGAACGGTGTGTGTGCGCCAGATATCTGATCAGCCTAATCGTGTCACCCACTTAACTCTGCACCTGTATGTTTTAAAACTTCATTCAATAACTCGCCCAACGCTCCATCGAGACATGTTAGCGCACCGCTGTCAATGATAATGGTTTTTGAATGTTAACACTTGACCTGTAGTTAATAATGGGGAAGGTTTTAAGTCAGATTTCCTGTTAGTTGATTTCTGTAAAATGTCCCCATTTGCAGTAATTTCCTGTTGCCAAGCACCTTAATTTGCACTGGACAGTATGCTAGTGATGGTATTTGCAATACTGTTTGGACAAAGAATGCTCTTGTATGCACCAAGCCCTACATTGAAATCCAAGCTGGACTAAAAGCAGAGGAGAGGGGGTTTGGCCGGGGGGGGGGGGGGGGGGGTTTGAGTTGGGCTGAAAGCCCACTGACGTCTGTCCTCACAGTAACCTGACCTGATCTGCATAACACAGGCCCACCCTGCTATTCAGCATGTTAACAAGCAGCCCAGTCAAATAAAACTGTCAGACTGGTTTGGCATATGAATGGCCCTTTAAAAGGGAGTCTCTCGGTTTAGTACTGAAGAGGCCACAGCCTATAAGGGTGGGGAGACCCTGGTGACCACCACCACACAATAGGCCTGGTGGATTTACCAGTGTTCTTCTCTGTACTTGCATGGAGATAGAGGCCAGCCTCCAGTGAAAGCAGTGGAGAAGTTTACTGGTAATGGGCCCAAATCATTATCTCCTCCAGTCCACTCCCCGTGGCCTTTTGAAGTGGAAAGCAGCAACATCTGTGCCGTGTGGTAACACTCATTTGGGTCAGAAGGCAAATGAGATGTTGGGGGGGGCTTTTTATCGTGTAAATGGAATGTTTTGTCTTTGTCATTTAAGAGGGTCCATTTTTGAAAGGGCCTGTGTTTTGACAGCCCCAGAGGGTTTTTTGATAGATGACTGATGCTCAGCAATAATACAAACCCAGAGAACTCTCTAATCCTGATATAAATCATAGTTTGACATTTACAGATCCTCTGACAGGTCCCTTCCTCTCTATCTCTCTCTTACTCTCTCTGTTTCTGCATCAAAGGCTGGTCCAAGATCAGTTGCTTTTTTGGCTTCTCTATGAGCTCGAGAGGGAGAGTCTTTTGATTGGCTGTCTTTCAATTATGGATGGTGGTCACGGAAACGGGAAGCGGGGCATATGCATGTGGTAGCCCGGTGAGAAACAGAGGGCCAATCGGACGGCTCATGATTTCAAATGGAGTGGCATTTCAAAAGTCGTGATTAGCCAGGGTTAGCTGCCTCTCAGATAGAGCTCATTGTGGAAGGATCCCTACCCAGATAACAGAGCCTGTTGTTTTAGTTTTATCCAGAGTGATATTGACATATTGTGTCTGTCAGAGCAGCTCTTTATGGTCTTTCTGTGTTTGTCTATCTTGAGAGGGGAAATTATATCTGATTATACCTCTGTAGCAGATGCTGAACGCAGCTCGGGGGAGATGAAACTGCATGACGGATGTGTTTTGTGTTCGTATATGCACTATGGTTATCTGATGACTGTGTTGTGTCTTTGTCATAGGGAGAGGGTTTTCCTATTCACCAGCCGTTGTATGGGGCATGTAAGAGGAGAAGCGGTCATAGGTGTTGGGTTGCTCTGGTCCAGTGTGGCTATTATCTCTTTTCTCAAACAGAAACTACATATCTTATGTCATTAGTATCACCTTTTCACATTCCTACAACCCATCTACTTGCATCTTGTTCTTTAATCCTTAAGAGTCTAAGCTGGAGATATCATTCTGCGTCTCAATCCACCGCATCCGCCTATGTCGCCCTTCCGCGTCTGCGGTGGGAGGTGGCTGAGCTACAGCGGTGTTTATCAGACCATGGAAACATCCCGAAAATCTGTCTTCTAATGAAAACGTTTGTAGTGTCCGAGCGGTTTGGCCTACATGATGGTGTTCTCTTTTTGCTCTACAACCCCCACAAGTGTCCCGGGACTCGTCTGAAGGTAACCCATACAAATGAATGGAAGTATGGAGGTAGTTTTGTGCCAGCAAAGTGAGCTCTAACTTTTAGAGGTTAAACAGCCTAATAGCTCAATTGAAGTGCTATTGATTCAAGTCTTGGCCTGTTCAGACAACAGAAGTACTCTCTCTACCCTGACTTTGACTCTGTGGAGTAGAGGCAACCTCCAGTGTGCCCATGCCAGAAAACCCACACAATTAGAGAGGCCCAGCAGTCACTTGCCAAATGGGCTCTCTTTCTCATCACGCAAAAGTGACTGCACATTCAGCGATATGATTTGCATTTAAAGTTTATACATTCCGTGTTCAGGTGTAACTTTCTTTGTCATCTAATTATATTAGACTCAAACGAGCCATGTTCAGTTGTTTGTGTTTACTGTCCCGGCAGTGAAGCGCTTCTGTTTGTCCACAGGGAGGCGAACATACTCTTCATAGATTAGATTAGATTAGACTAGAGTAGAAATCCCAAAGGGCAATTTGTTTGCAGCAAGTAGACATCAGGTATGGGTGTCAAATGGAAGAGTCACCCAGCTTTTATCACTTGTGTGATTGTGTTATTAATTGTTGGTACTGATAGTTAGCTGCATTGACCATTTTTTTGTTGTTGCAACAATCAGTAGACTCCTTATGGCACTGCGTGTGTTCGACAGCTGACCCCTGAACAAAAGCATAGCCATCTTGTGCCAGACTAGAGGCATCTCTGTGAGTCTCCTGTGATAGTTTAAGTCTACAGCTAAGTCTGATCCCCATCTATTTTCCTAGACTGTGTTATCAGAGGTCATCCTGAACAGGTGCCAAAGCACTCTGGGTAATGGACAGAGACGGATAGGCATCAGAAAACCCCTCTTTGTCCCTGGGGAAGTGGCAGAAGTCATACTCACCAGATAGGGATGTAGTCGACCAGCTTATCCACATGATGTAGGGAGACTGGATCCAGTTGTACAGTTAAGACTGTCTTTTGTATCTATAGTCATATAATCTCCGCTATAATGATTGCATTTGTATCCACAAGCACGCATATCATTTTTTAGTTTCTGTCTCATAGACTTGACATATATATATATATATATATTTTTTTTATCAGAGAGAAGCTCAAGCTGATGGATATAGTTGTCTGTATGTGTGTCACTCAGCTCTTCCATGGGTGGGTGCTTACTGTGGTCAAACTAACATTTGGTGCTGGTGGAGGCAGCCTTTACCTAGGGGATAGAGTTCAGCTAGAGTTTAAGGCTCCCTGTGAGAGACGGTGGGAAAGACATGGAAATAGAGAGGGAGAGTGAATCCCAATGGCTGGAGAAGTGCATTTGGTATTTTAAACATCGATTTGTAACAGACTGTCCAAGGACATTGGATAACAGTAGAAAAACATTCTTCCTCATGATTTTGTAAAGAAAAAAGGATTTTGCTTGCAACCTTGCTGTTGCTGTTTTACATCTTTGTTCCACTCTGAAATGAGGAAAAGGTTCTGTTGATCAATGCACTCTCCCCCTTGATGTGAATAAACCATGGCTTTGCCTGAGAGTTCCATCCCCAGGAGTTTCCATCCACGCAGACAGCGCTCTGCCCCGGTGCTGATCTGGCCTTAATGAAGGCTTAGCATCCAGAGCTACCTTTTGAACTGTCACCTGGAATAAAGGGGGGGTGGGTCTCACAGCCGTCACCCCCACACTGACTTTAACATTCACTACGTACTACAGCCTTCAATTCCCACCCGCCCACACCTTTTAGGGTTTGCATTGTTCATTCACATCACTTTACATGTTCTTCTGTTAACATTCCTCTGTGCAATTAGACTGTGGATATTCTATTATTTCTACTCATTAATTCGAATTCAGTGGAACTGCAGGTGATTGCTTTTTCGACTGTTAAACCTTCAGGAAGGTATCACCATTACATCAACAAATACTGAAAAAAATATAAGCACAACATTTTAGTGTTGGTCCCATGAAATAAAAGATCCCAAAATTCTTCCATACGCACAAAAAGCTTATTTCTCTCAATTTTTATTTGCACAAACTGGTTTACATTACTGTTAGTGAACATTTCTCCTTTACCTAGACAATCCATCCATCTAACAGGTGTGGCATATCAAGAAGCTGATTAAACAGCATGATCATTACACAGGTGTACCTTCACTAGAACTGTTGCCAGAGATTTTCCATGTTAAGTTCTCTACCATAAGCCGCCTCCAATGTTGTTTTAGAGAATTTGGAAGTACATCCAACCGGCCTAACAACTGAAGACCATGTGTAATTACGCCAGCCCAGGACCTCCACATCCGGCTTCTTCACCTGTGGGATCGTCTGATACCAGCCACCCAGACAGCTGATGAAACTGTCTGTAATAAAGCCCTTTTGTGGGGAAAATCTCATTCTGATTGGCTGGGCCTGGCTCCCCCGTGGGTAGGCCTGGCTCCCAAGTGGGTGGGCCTATGCCCCCCCAGGCCCACCCATGGCTGCTCCGCTGTCCAGTCATATGAAATACATAGATTAGGGCCTAATGAATTTGATTTAAATTGACTGATTTCCTTATATGAACTGTAACTCAGTAAAATCGTTGAAATTGGCCCATGTTGCGTTTTTATGTTTTTGTTCGGTATATATCAGGTTCAGTGCTGGACAGTTGGAGTTAGACTATATTGATGCAGAGGATTTGATATCCCACACAGTACTTTCTAGTTAAGCGTCATATTAATAGAGCTATGGTTTCAGTCCACAGACGTCTGGCCCGGGCTCAGGTTCAGCCTAGCACAGTGGGATGGCAGATAGTCGGTCCCAGATTAGCAGCAGGAGACACAGTCATGATCTGTATGTCCCTTTAGGCCAGGGTCAGACATGAACACTGAAACACACACTGGATCAGATACACCAGACACACACCACACAGCTATGGAGGTCTCTAACTCCTCACCCACCAACTTTTTTGTTAACTTCCCATGACTATACGGTATGAAAGTGACAATTCCTGGATCCTTGTTTTGTAGGCTAAGAATTAACCTCAAATTTGCGTCCTCAGTCATAAAAATGTGGTTAATTTAAGATGTATAATACATGTATGCGTGTTTCCGAATGAATTTACTTACCACATGCCGGCTTTCAACGTATTTTATGGTTGAGAAGAAGCACAGAGCTGAAAAGAAACAACCGTTTCAATTGGAACTACACACATGAACTACACATGAACTACAACTCCCACTTTATAGGTCTCACTTTCAACAGCTTGCCCGTCTTCAAAAGAAATAGAATATTAAACGCATCAATGAGTCCTCAACCCGAGCAGACACGCTCCAGCATGCTAACAAGGCTGCAGGAGTTCAAATGAGGCATTGGGGTATGAGAAAATCAATACACAAATGTGAATATAATGTTATATTGATATATAATCTTGAAGCCTAGTTGAGAGATTACAGGACATGACCCAGAAGTATGACGTAGGAACGTGTTACTTTCATATCGTATTGGCACATTCAGCAGTATGATTTATACCTTCTCAATCCCTTTCATACATCCCTTTCTCCCTCCATCCCCTTCTCTCTCCATTACTCCATCCCCTTCTCCCTGCCTTCCATCTCCCTTCTCTCAATCCCTCCCTCCTTCCCTCTCTCTATGCACCAAGGTGCAGTGTTCAGGTAGCCAGCAGACTGCAGATTGCAGTGGGACCTTCAGTTGGAGCAGTGCACCGCTTCAAAGACTCCTTTGATTTTGTACTCCCCCTTTTTTGTATCCTCCTCCTCTCTCTCTCTCTGTTTCTCTCTCCAGTCACATGTTCCTGTATGGGGAGAGAACCCCACACCACCACCATAGTAATAGAGGATGTTACTGCAGGTTAGAATGTTGTATGTCATTCCAGATGAGTTGTGTGTGCCTTTACGAATTTTTGGAGAGGTTTTGATGATTCTGTGTTTCTGCTCAGGAGAACTTATAAGTCCTTTTAATGTGTCCGATGATGAGTTTACTGTTACATCACCCCTAGATTTCTCGTTGCCGTTCAGATTTTTCGGAGACGTATCAGCTCCAGAGTCACCAGCAGAGGTCAGTGTTGTATCTGACGTTATCGCCTGCCATTTTCAGCATCAATATGGCTAGAAGTGTTTTTTCTCAGTCATTTCATAAATATAATGCATAAAAAAATCTACTTTACAGACACCAAACATACTACATTATCTCACATCAGATGTGGTGACTACAAGACAAAACAATAGACAGTTTATCCTTTTTGTGCAGAACAGTTTGAAATGTCCTGTTTTCATTATTTTACTGAATCCCATTGAAACAGTATTCATTTGTTTAGCCACTAAAAATGGACTTGATGACACAGCATGCATTGTTGAGGTATTTGATTGGTTTATTGATTTAGCCAACTGCCTTTAGGAGCGTATTGATCTGTGAGCTGTTGTCCAACTCAGTATTCATCATTGCATGCACCAGGGCCAGAATTCAATCTAACCTGCTCTGTGGAAAATCCCATTGTTCCTTCTCTTTTAAAGTATGAATCACATTTGAGGGATGCAGTTAAGTCTGTTTATTAGCTAAAACTCAAATGTTCTGGTGTGTGGGTTTGATTTTTATCTGACCCAAGATGTTTTGCAAGCTGTGTTGTATCTATTCCCTCGTACTGAGGCTCTGCGTATTCTCCATCATCAGGAGTGGGCGAAGTGTTATTTTTATCCCAATCACATCCACAGCTCACAATGACTCAAAGCACACAGCAGAGTCCATTAATGACGCAGCTCAACAACAAAACAGGAACAAAAGCTTTAGTATATATGAGTCATTTAGCAGACACTGTTATTCAGAGACTTACAGTTAACGTGTTCGTCTTAAAATAGTTAGGTTGGACAATCACATATCGCAGTCATAGTAAGTACATTTTACCTCAAAGTAGCCATCAGCAAAGTCAGAGCTAGTAAGGGGGGAAAAGCCAAGTGCGAGTGTTAGTTCATGATGAAGGCATGAACTAACAATGGGGGGGGGGGGGTTTATTTAAGACCTACTTTTTGAAGAGGTTAGGGTTTTTGGAGATGGGCAGGGACTAAGCGGTGGCAGAACAGATTGCTTGGGTTGGGGTGTAGGGTTTGAGCATAGCCTGAAGGTAGGGAGGGACAGTTCCTCTTGCTGCTCCGTAGGCAAGTTCCATCGCCTTGTAGTGGATGTGAGCTTTTTCTGTAAGCCAGTGGAGTGTGCAGAAGACCGGTGTGAAATGGCAGAACTTAGGAAGGTTGAACACCAGTAGGGTTGCAGCGCTCTGGATAAGTGGGGAGCCCATCCAACAGTGAGTTGCAGTCGTCCAGATGACAAGTGCCTGCACCACTTCCTGTGTGAGGTAGGGTTGTACTCTACGGATGTTGTAGAGCATGAACCTGCAGGAGCGAGATGGTGTTGAAGCAGGTAGGCCTTCCCCGGGAGGAAGAGCAGCTCCGTCTTGTCGAGGTTGAGCTCGAGGTGGTGGGCCGACATCCAAACTGAGATATCTGACAGGCACGTAGAGATGTGTGTCGCCACCTGGGTGTCAGAAGGGCGTAAGAAGAAAAGTAGTTGAGTGTTGTCCACAGAGAAAGGATAGGGGAGACCATGTGAGGATATGTGAGAGATACAGCTTTGGCAATACAGAGAGCCTCTGTGACACAGAGAAAAGCAGTCTCAGTTGAGTGACCCCTCTTGAAGCCTGACTGGTTAGGGTCAAGAAGATCGTTCTGAGAGACATAGCGAGTTCATCAGAGACGGCACACTCAAGTGTTTTGGAAAGAAAAAAAGAAGAGATACCGGACTGTAATTTTTGACATCAGAGGAGTCGAGTGTTTGTTTCTTGAGGAGGGAAGGGACTTGGGCCATAGTGAAGTCAGAGGGGACGCAGCCAATGGTCAGGGATGAGTTGCTGAAGGAAGTGAGGAATGGGAGAAGGTCTCCAAAGATGTTCTGGAGAAGGGAAGACCTCACTAGTCATAGGATTTAATCTGGAGATAGAGGGGAGAAATAGGTCAAGGCCTAGGGTAGTTCTGTGTGAGTGGGACTAGTGGACTCAATAGGTTGAGTGAATGAGGAGCATATGTCGTGAACCTTCTTTTCAAAGTGGTTGACAAAGTCGTCTGCAGAGAGGGAGGGGTGGAGGATTAAGGACAGAGGTAGAAGCTTGAAATGTATATAAGATTTAGAAAAGGGACAGTGCAAGTCCTAGGATGTAGAAAGGGAGGAGAGTAGGGTCAAGAGGCAGAATCAGGAGACCGGAGGGAGAAAGATTTAGCAGAAGGCAGAGATGATAGAAGAGGAGAGAGTGGTGGGAGAGAGAGCAAAGATTGCCGGGGGGGGGGGTAGCAGCGAGATTCGTAGGCCTCTAGTAAAGACAAGGTCAAGGTTATTGCCTTGTGAGTGGGAGGGGACTGGGATAGGGTGAGATCAAGAGGCAAGGAGGGGAGAGAGTTGGAAAGAAATTAATCGAAGGCAGACATCAGGAGGTTGAAGTTGCCAAGTACAAAAAACGGTGAGCCATCATCAGGAAATTAGCTTATCAAGGTGTGAAGCTCATTGAGGAACTCTAAGGGCACCTGGTGGGTGATAGATGACAATGTTAAGCTTGAGTGGACAAGTGACAGCATGGAATTCAATTGAGGAGAAGGACAGGTGAGTGAGGGAGAAAAGGGAAAATCTCTACCTAGGAGACATTAGTATCTCCCTGTGCCACCACCATGATGACCAGATGCTCTCGGGCTATGAGAGAAAACGAACGTGTTCTCTGGGGTGATCCATGTCTCCATCAGGACCAAAAAAAGTGAATGGACTGAAGGGCAGCATAGGCCGAGATGAACTGTGTGTTCTTGACCACAGATCGTCAGATCCAAACGCTGCCAGAGACCAGGAATTCCACATGGGTTGTGCTTGCAGGTTACACAAAATTAGAAGGGTTGCAGCCAAAGGGTAGGGGAGCGTCTGTAAAGCTTACAGGGAGAGGAGCGAACACATATAGAAAACACACATAGTTGCCAAAGCTACAAAAGAGCAAAGTAAGATAATCTGAAAAATCACTAGGTGATAGTGGTGTGGAGACACCTCTTTCCTTCCTAGAAAGGTTTTAGTTTTGCGACGAGACCGACACTGCTGCCATTGAGAGAACAGGGGAGGCTCAGGTACTAATACTAATTGATAATTGTCTTGCAAAGTGAGGAGCACACCTCCTGGTACTAATTGCTGATTGCCTAGGAGAGGAGAAACAATTCCTCCTCAAATACCGAAAATGACACAACAGAAAGCCAAACAGACAGTTGCCAGGCTGTTGGTTTGTTTGAAACTGCGTAGAAAGTGCTGTTCCACATGAGTGACGCTACATAAGCATCCAGAGAGAGGATGGAGGTGTGAGAGTGATGCCCTATGATGTAGAACCCCTCCTCCATGATGTCTCAGTCCCCAGTGACCCTGCAGTCTTCTCCTGGTTCACTTCAACAAATGGCAACCTACATATCCCCCATGTCACTCTCCCGGGTCGGTATAGTGATATACAGTACTAACCCTTACAATAACCTGTGATGCCATGGACTGACCGATTCTGGTCACTAGATATGACATTGTGTGAATAGTCAAAGCTAATTTGAAAAATTTCAGCATCAAATTGAGTGAAAAAAGAACGCTTCCTGCTAGCTCAAACTACAAGGATATCAGGTTGAGCGATAAATCACTGAGTGGCCTTAAAATGAAAGGGGACCTTCCTTGTTACTTATATGGTCGCTTATTTCACAAGACACAAGGCCCTAAACCTTTCAAATGTAGGGCATACTTTATGAGTTTAAGCATTCTATGGGACTCTGCTACACTGGAAATACAGACAAAATCCAGGTAATTTATTTACATAACTATCAACCCCTCAACAGCCCAATAAAGCTTCTGGTTGTCATTCTGCATAGTCAATGTATTCTGTCAGATACTTGAAAACGACTCTCTCTCTACCTCACAAAGTGCTTCATTCTGACAAGCCTAGTTAAATTAAGGTTAAATAAATAAAAATATTTTAGAACTTGGTGGCACTTATCTTCAGACACAACAAAAGAAGATCAAGGTAGAAGATGCAAAACATTGATATGGTTAACTGTATTCATTTCCTCTCTCAGCCTCAACTTTACTGCAGTACGCTATGGACTCAAACCGTGCAGCAGCACTGAGCTGTTCTCAGACATGCAGTGTAACTAACCAGACAAGGAGGACAAAACAAGCTCATTGGAGTCGAAAGCCAATTACATTCACAAAAGAGCTGTGTTTCTCTCTTCTGTAGCCTTCCTTTCTTTCACTGTTAATCTGGTTGTTGTGTAGGCCATGCCTGTTGGCTCTCTGACCATTTGTAACCCTACTAATGGTAATGGCTCTGTTATTCTAGCATGGCCAGTTGTCAAGATACCAGCCGACTCTGGTCACTCACACACATCTCCTTGGCAACCAGTCAATTTACACAAATAAACTTGGCCGTACAAGATAGAGCATGAGTGTTGCGTTTAAATATGCAGTGCTATATGGAGCTGCTGGAGCAAGAGTTCTGGTTTCCGTATGGAGCTGCTGGAGCAAGAGTTCTGGTTTCCGTATGGAGCTGCTGGAGCAAGAGTTCTGGTTTCTGTATGGAGCTGCTGGAGCAAGAGTTCTGGTTTCTCTATGGAGCTGCTGGAGCAAGAGTTCTGGTTTCCGTATGGAGCTGCTGGAGCAAGAGTTTGGGTTTCTGTATGGAGCTGCTGGAGCAAGAGTTCGGGTTTCCGTATGGAGCTGCTGGAGCAAGAGTTCTGGTTTCTGTATGGAGCTGCTGGAGCAAGAGTTCTGGTTTCTGTATGGAGCTGCTGGAGCAAGAGTTCTGGTTTCCGTATGGAGCTGCTGGAGCAAGAGTTCTGGTTTCCGTATGGAGCTGCTGGAGCAAGAGTTCTGGTTTCTGTTTGGAGCTGCTGGAGCAAGAGTTCTGGATTCTTGTGCAATGATTCTCCTCTAGGAATGGAGGATTTAATAGGGTGATAAAGGCTTGAGCCTGATATTGGCAGGGCCCACAAACCCCACATGGTGCTCATTCTGAAATATTCTAAGTGCTCCCTCCTATCTCCTTTTCTCTACCGGACGCATGCACACAAACTCTTAAAAAAAAAAAAAGTAAAATCCATAAACATGGTGTAGAATAGACTTTTTAAAGTATTTTGTTTTCTTAAGTTTCAGATGGAAGACCTTTACAGTGCCCTTACTTTCGGACGTCGTTACGTTTTTTATTTGTATTTATTGATTGATTGATTTTAATCTTTATTTAACTAGGTAAGTCAGTTAAACCCTCCCCTAACCTGGACGACGCTGGGCCAATTGTGTGCCATCCTATGGGACCCCTGATGGGACCCCTGATCACAGCCGGTTGTGATACAGCCCGGGATCGAACCAGGGCCTGTAGTGACACCTCTAGCATTGAGATGCAGTGCCTTAGACCGCTGCGCCTCTCGGGAGCACTGGTTACACTCAGCAGAGAGAGTGTGTGTGTGTTGGCCTGAGTGTCAGGGAGTTCAGCGTCTCTGGATGCTGTCCGTTGTTCTGTCTCTGATCACAGGAAGTTGGCAGTGCCTCCTCTCTCCTGTTGGGGCCCACTTCCTGTCCTCTCTTTTAAGATGCATTGATAGGCAGAGCCCAGAACGGCTGAGCAGCTACTCTTTCATCCATGAAATACAGGGCTCACTAGCAGCCTCCTGGCTATTAATACATACACAGTCATGTAAAAAGCATGGACACACACAGTCGTGCAAAGTATGGACAAACTCACACACTGCTCAATATGCATATGCAAGAGAAATACTTCTACAGTCCATTCGGAAAGTATTCAGACCCCCTTTTTCACATTTTGTTATGTTACAGCCTTATTCTAGAACCTACACACAATACCCCATAATGACAAAGCAATAAAAATGGAAATATCACATTTACGTAAGTACTCATACCCTTTACTCAGTACTTTGTTGAAGCTCCTTTGGCAGCGATTACAGCCTTGAGTCATCTTGGGTATGACGCTACAAACAAGACACACCTCTATTTGGGGAGTTTATTCCATTCTTCCCTACAGATCTTCTCAAGCTCTGTCAGGTTGGATGGGGAGCTATTTTCAGGTCTCTCCAGAGGTGTTCGATCGGGGGGGTGTTAAAGTCCCGGCTCTGGCTGTGCCACTCAAGGACATTCAGAGACTTGTCCCGAAGCCACTCCTGCGTTGTCTTGGCTGTGTGTTTAGTGTCATTGTCCTGTTGGAAGGTGAACCTTCACCCCAGTCTGAGGTCCTGAGAGCTCTAAAGCAGGTTTTCATCAAGGATCTCTCTGTACTTTGCTCCATTCATCTTTCCCTTTATCCTGAATAGTCTTCCAGTCCCTGCCACTGAAAAACATCCTCACAGCATGATGCTGCCACTACCATGCTTCAATGTAGGGATGGTGCCAGGTTTCCTCCAGACTTGAAGCTTGGGATTCAGGCCAAATAGTACAATATTGGTTTCATCAGACCAGAGAATCTTTCTCATGGTCTGAGAGTCTTTAGGTGCCTTTTGGCAGACACCAAGTGAGCTGTCATGTCCTCAGTAAAAAGGAACTTGCTTCCATCTGGCCACTCTACCATAAAGGCCTGATTGGTGGGGTGTTGCAGAGATGGTTGACCTTCTGGATTGGATTGAACTCCAGAGCTTTGTCAGAGTGACCATCGGGTTCTTGGTCACAAACCTGACCAGGCCCTTCTCTCCCAATTGCTCAGTTTGGCCGGGCGGACAGCTTTAAGAGTCTTGGTGGTTCCAAACTTCTTTTAATTTAAGAATGATGGAGTCCACTGTGTTCTTGGGGACCTTCAATGCTGCATAAATATTTTGGTACTCTTCCCCAGATCTGTGCCTCGACACAATCCTGTCTCGTGCTCTACGGACAATTTCTTTGACCTCATGGCTTGGTTTTTGCTCTGACATGGACTGTCAACTATGGGACCTTTTATATAGACAGGTGTGTGCATTCCAAATCACGTCCAATCAATTGAATTTACCACAGGTGGACTCCAATCAAGTTGTAGAAACATCTGACAGATGATCAATGGAAACGGGATGCATAGCAAAGTCTCATAGCAAAGGGTCTGAATACTTATGTAAATAAGGTATTTCTGTTTTTTTTTGTATATATTTGCCAAAACCTGTTTTCACTTTGTCATTATGGGATATTGTGTGTAGATTGCTGAGTTCTGTTTTATTTAATCCATTTTAGAATAACGCTGTAACGTAACAAAATGTGGAAAAAGTCAAGGGGTCTGAATACTTTCCAAAGTCACTTGTATACTGTAGGTAGGGGTAAAGTGACTAGGCAACATGATAACATAATCCAGTTTGTATGTTTCACTATAACTAGTTCAGCTACAAAGCACAGAATGAACATGGCTTCCAGTTCAGCAACGTATTGAAGGAAGACATCCTGATCTCCGTTCTCATCAAATGCCAATGTTATAACAAACTGACATCGAATGAACAGCTTCTACCCAAGTACCATAAGACTGCTGAACAGTTCATTAAACGGCCACCTGGACTTTCTGCTTTTTACCTCCTACCCACATGTACTTCAATCAATCAATCACCTAACCAAACCCACATTTACGTATTACCTCAATCAATCACCTAACCAAACCCACATTTACGTATTACCTCAATCAATCACCTAACCAAACCTACATTTACGTATTACCTCAATCAATCACCTAACCAAACCCACATTTACGTATTACCTCAATCAATCACCTAACCAAACCTACATTTACATATTACCTCAATCAATCACCTAACCAAACCTACATTTACGTATTACCTCAATCAATCACCTAACCAAACCCACATTTACGTATTACCTCAAATAATCACCCCAGTACACTGACTCTGTACTGGTACTCCTTGAATATAGCCTGTGTATAACCTCATTTTATTGTGTTGCTATTTTCTTTTTATCAATTTGTTAATTTTTGTACTTTTTAACTGCATTGTTGGGAAAGGGCTCGTAAAGTAAGCATTTCACTGTAAATCTACACTTGTTTCATTCAGCACATGTGACAAATACGATTTTATTTGATGCTGCCAATATTTTACTGCATGATATTTCTAGTATTATGATTGTGCTTTACCTTTTAGCGTAAACTTTGTTGTACAAAATGTTTCTAACGTTCTAGTTATGTGTTTCCTCATGCTGTCCACACCTGGACTGCTAAATGTTCAGACTAACCACCACCGTAGTCCCCTTGACTCTGGCTCTGTGCTGCATACTTTTAGAGTCAGGTTAACTTTGCCTCAGTTCAACCCTTCTCTGTAAAGCAAGCCACAGTCTATATCATCTCTCTCATACACACCCACACACACTCTAATTTCTGTCTGTAGAGTGGCTCTTTCTCATTCAGCGCAGATATCAAAGGCTCACATATTTATCAGTCTTCTTGGGGTGTAATTGGTTTCTAGTTTGATTGTAACAAGCGCAGGCCTGATCTGGTCTTATGTATTTACTCAAATCCTCCTCTTCCATATTTAGCCTCTTTCATGCCGATTGAAGCCAAATAGACATACTGTCTAATGAATGCTGTATGCGGAGTAAAATGTCAACTGTTTAGGGAGAGGGAGTGATGCAGAAGACATAAAAAGGCAGTTTTTGACCTATGGAAAACCGTCCTGTACACAGCAGTGTGGGAATCTTCTGTCATGTCATGTGGGGACACACCATAAACAGTGACTTAGCCTCAGCAGGCCCGTATGGGTTTCAAGGTGCATCTGGTTTGGATCACAATCCCTGTGTTTGTTTGTCTTTTGATGTGTTTAAATAGTGATGCAGACTATGATTACTCTGACTGTGGATCCAGAGCATTGATGCATGTGTAAACGTTCCATCTGGTTCCTGCTCTGGTGTCCACTCCTGGCTGAGACGACTGCATAGTCCCACATTTCTCTTTCTCTCTAGATGGTCAGGGAAAAGTGAAAGTGATATGTTTCAATGTAGGGACATTAGCGCTTGTGTTGGCAGGGGAGGTGTGTGTATGTTTTCAGAAGGATAGGCATGTGGTCTGTGACATCGTCCTGCTCCTCTCCTGTCTGAGGTGTCCCCGAGTGAGATTGTGTTACAGCTCTTTGTCTCAATCTCACAGGTGGGGTTGGGAGACGTGTGTTTGGCATCATGGGGTAGGGTGGGGTACAGGCTGGGGGTGTGAGCAGGTGCCAGATGCCTGATCCTCTCCTGTGACAAAGGGATGCCCAAAGGCTTGTGTGTGTGTGTGTGCCTCCAAGTGGGGGGGTGGGGGAGAATTTGTTGACACGTGTCCTCTATCAGCTTGTGTATCTATCCATTCATATGGTCCAGTTTGGTGTGTTTTGGTGGATGTTTATGGAAGCCCCAGACAAACTGTCTGACCTGTAGAGACTTTAGGCCTGGGTATGAATGTCTGTGTTGCGTAAATGTGATGCTGGTCTTCAGAAGAACAGTGGCCTTGCCTGTGTCTCAAACTTGACATTTTATTATTAAATCTAAAATGAATCCATCTCAATCAACTGATGACTGAGGTTGCTATGTCCCATCAGACACACACACAGACTGTGTCTTTGTTCCAGGGGTCCAGCTCTGTAAGGATAGAAGAGCACTCCCACAGTGAGTGTTAAGGCCTCAGCCTCCGTTTACGCCAGTGACGGACATCATGTGACATACATCATATCATGTGAATCCTCAGTTATGCAGACCACGAGCAAAAGATTCTTCCTCTATTTCACTCTCTCTCCCCTCCCTCTGCCTCTCCACATCTCTTTATCTGGTAAAGTCAGGCATGTCCTGTATGTGGATTGGTGCCACAGCCTCTCTCTCAATGCAGACTCAGCCTTTGCCCTGTTTGAACTCCAACTCAGGCAAGCTGTGCACCTTTAGAAATAATGAATAATGAATTTGGACTAGAAGGAGAATGTTTGATGTGCGTGTTGTGAGTTTGTGTGTAGGCCAGATGGTGACGATTTGAATGGAATACATAACATTAAGATGGGCCCCAGCCTTCTCTCCTACTGGGACTCACTGTGACAATTCCTTATTTTACTAACAAGGATCAATATTTGTCAATCAATGGAGATTTGAAAGAAGTCCATAAAAGAGGGATTGTGCGGGTGTGTGCGCATGCGTGCATATGCCTGTGTGTGTCAGTCAGGCCTTATTGTATTATCCTTCGGTAAAACCAGTGCATATATTAGCCTGAGGCGATGGACTGTCGCGTGTGATTAATGGCGTGACACAATTGAGTGGAGAGTGGATATGCCTTCTGCCCAGACACAAAGAGTCTGTCTCTACACCCACAAAGACCCTGGCCCAATACAGGCAGCTTCATCACTGAGACAGTCATCAGGCCTGGCCTGCTGGAATTGGATTTGAGCAGCCAGCACCTGTGAATCCCAGTAGGTTTGAATGACGAGGGAGAGACCAATACACCACAGTCCTTCTGTATTGGAAATGGGCCCCGAAGGGCCACAATCATAATATTAATTCAGCGGGGCTGCTCAGGCGTTTGTGTTTAGGCTGACAGCTCTAAGTGATCTTCAGGGTCTTCCGCTTGGCTGTGCAGTCAGCGTGCTTTGCTAAGAACCGTGGGGATTTCAGAGCTACAATATTGCTGAATGGCAGCCGTAATTCATCTCTGTCTGATGAAAACCTCGCAACTCCATTCATGTACTGAAAGCAGTAACTCCCCTAAATGTACTCTGAACATTTCATGACACTAGGTCCAATAAAATGTATACAAAATAGCTTCTGAAATATTCATAATTGTATGTTCGTTAATGGGAAAATAGGTGTGTTTTCCATTTCCTGAAAAGTGTATTTTGGAGATGAGAGGTATACAAAAGTAAAATGAAACAAAGGTCCTACACATTATACAGTAGCTATTGCTCCCATACAACATTGCTACAATGGTTTGGTCTGTGTTTTTCTGTTAACACGTTAGTGCAAAATGATGGGGCATATGACAATGCTGCTTTCCAAACCTTTACAAAAGTGTAATAATTTGCTCCTCTATTCTTACAACTGTTTTCTAGCTTTTCACCCACCTATTGTTGAGGCCCTTTGTCCTTGCACAATACCAGGGTAAGGGATATTAATTTGTGCATCCTTCAATCCCATTTCAATGAACCTCTGAGACTGACTGTTTACATTGATTGACCTGGGAATATGTTCTCAGCCAGACAGGTTGTTGTGGTGGTCTGTGTGTGTTATAACCAAGCCTCTAGTGCTGTGTTGTCCATTAGTTTACTCCAATTAGAGGAGGGGTGGTAGGGTTAGGGCACAATAAATATATATCTTTTTTTATATGCTGTGTGTTTATTTTAATGAAATAATTGATTTATTTATTTACAAACAAACAAATATATGGGGAATTGGAAATGATGCAGACAATTACATTGATGGATGCCACAATCTATCTACAATATTAAAGCTGATAAAAAACGTAAATATATCTATTTTCTAAAGCCTCTAGGTGTTGATGATCAAACCCGTCGTGTACGGTTTGATAGCTGTGCTCTCGGCACCCTGGAAATGATGCCTTTCTGAAGAGGCCCTTCTCCTCCGAGCTCAGAGCTGTGGATCTAACCACGACATCAGACGCCTTCTGTGTCAGACCCCAAATTATCAGGCTATTTTCAGACAGCACGATTCCCCTCTTTCCCCTGTTCAAAGGCTTCTCCCTCCCTGCGCCTTCCTTTCTTCCTGGTGCGAAAAAATATTTGTAATCTTCATAAAGAGCCGCAAATGGAATTATTATTTTTTTAAATCTCGGTGGCCGATTATCAGGCATTTGATTGCGTAATAAGGGGTTTCATAGCTTGAGTAGATCAAATTTGGTGTTTGGTTATGATTTGACATTATATGCAAGGGTGTTGGGAGGGTAAGCTGCTGCTGTGCCAGCCAATCCCAGGTCCTTGCTTTCTAAACATGAGTATATGATTAGGGGTCGCTAAACAAGATTACATGATGAGAATTCTGCACTGTAATTTAGAGGGTTTCTTTTACAAGTCGCTCTTCAGATGTTGCCTTTCTCTCTGTATACACACACACGCACGCACACAATAGGTTCCATACAGTTCAGTAATGCATGAGTAGCTTTGTGATTGCGCTGCAGACCTGTGCTTAACTTAAACTTGACTGTGACAGAGTTTGCAGTAATCCTTTGCCCGCCATCTGTTGTTTGACCTCCTCCTGGTCAACAGAGAGCGGATGAGGAACCAGCTCTTTAAGGCCCCGTCTGTCTGGCTGTCTCTGTCCGTCAGTGTGTGACTGTCAGTCAGTGAGTCAGCTGAGCTGGGACCAGGGGTGAGGCGTCATTAGCAAGCCCCAGTGTAGGCCTTGTTTTGGGTAAATAGGGTCAAGAACTTGCTCAACGTCCACATGTGGAAGCTATTTTGTCGTGAGTGTGCATCAGTCATACTCAGTTGTCAGAGCAGATGCACACCGTAGCAATGGCTGGGGGATGTGACTATTATGGATCTGAAATCATGATGAAAAACAGACTTCATTCAGTCTCCACATGCCCTTAACGGATAGCTTGTAGGACAACAGATCATTTTACATAGACCTAGTTCATTTGACAGGTTTGAAAAGTCATTACCTATTTTGATTGTCAATGAATACGTACGTTTACATGCACACTAATAATTGGATATTGAACTGATTATGGCAATAGTCATGTAAAACCTTACTCTGCTTATCTTAATCGAAGGAAGGTCAAAATCAAAGTAAGCATATGGCGATTAAAACACTAGTTTTCTGAGCAATCTTTCAAATTCTTAGGACATCTAAACTAGAGGTTGACCGATTTTATGATTTTTCAACACCGATACCGATTATTGGAGAACCAAAAAAGCCGATACTGATTAATTGGATGATTTTTATTTATTTGTAATAATGACAAATACAACAATACTGAATGAACACTTAATTTTAACTTAATATAATACATCAATAAAATGAATTTTGCCTCAAATAAATAATGAAACATGTTCAATTTGGTTTAAATAATGCAAAAACAAAGTGTTGGAGAAGAAAGTAAAAGTGCAATATGTGCCATGTAAGAAAGCTAACGTTTAAGTTCCTTGCTCAGAACATGAGAACATATGAAAGTTGGTGGTTCCTTTTAACATGAGTCTTCAATATTCCCAGGTAAGAAGTTTAGGTTGTAGTTATTATAGGAATTATAGGACTATTTCCCTCTATGCCATTTGTATTTCATTAACCTTTGACTATTGGATGTTCTTATAGGCACTTTAGTATTGCCAGTGTAACAGTATAGCTTCCGTCCCTCTTCTTGCTCCTCCCTGGCCTTGAACCAGGAACACAACGACAACAGCCACCCTCGAAGCAGCGTTACCCACGCAGAGCAAGGGGAACAACCACTCCAAGTCTCAGAGCCAGTGACGTTTGAAACCCTATTAGCGCACACCCGCTAACTAGCTAGCCATTTCACATCGGTTACACCAGCCTCATCTCGGGAGTTGATAGGCTTGAAGTCATAAATAGCGCAATGCTTGATGCACAACGAAGAGCTGCTGGCAAAATGCACGAAAGTGTCGTTTGAATGAATGCTTACAAGCCTGCTGCTGCCTACCACCGCTCAGTCAGATACGTGCATGCTTGTATGCTCAGTCAGATTGTATGCAACGCAGGACACGCTAGATAATATCTAGTAATATCATCTAGTGATTATGATTGATTGATTGTTTTTATAATATAAGTTTAATGCTAGCTAGCAACTTACAGTGGGGCAAAAAAGTATTTAGTCAGCCACCAATTGTGCAAGTTCTCCCACTTAGAAATACGAGAGAGGCCTGTAATTTTCATCATAGGTACACTTCAACTATGACAGACAAAATGAGAGAGAAAAAAAATCCAGAAAATCACATTGTAGGATCTTTAATGAATTTATTTGCAAATTATGGTGGAAAATAAGTATTTGGTCACCTACAAACAAGCATGATTTCTGGCTCTCACAGACCTGTGACTTCTTCTTTGAGGCTCCTCTGTCCTCCACTCGTTACCTGTATTAATGGCACCTGTTTGAACTTGTTATCAGTATAAAAGACACCTGTCCACAACCTCAAACTGGTCTTATTATTGGTGGAGTGTGGGGGTGTTGGGTCATTACGTGCTGCAGCCCTGGTCTTATTATTGGTGGGGTGTGGGGGTGTTGGGTCATTACGAGCTGCTGTCCTGGTCTTATTATTGGTGGAGTGTGGGGTTGTTGGGTCATTAAGTTCTCTGTTGTTGTTTTTTAAAGAGAACTGATTTGATTCAATTGAAGGTAGCCTAAATAGCATTTTTCATACTTTTATAGAAGGATACATTTCTACAGAGAGATTTCTGATATTGGAAATTATTTTTACATCTAAAATGTCTCAACCTTGTATTATTCCAAAATGGTTGGATAACATCACATCTTTCCTAGGGGTGTTTTTTTAACTGAGATTCTTGGGGAAAGTTCTGCACTGCATGAGCCTTCTAGTGCTGGATATGCTATGTGCTTTTCACAAAGCCAAGTCCTGCTCTTGTGCTATCTCACGCATGCACACACACACACACACACACACACACACACACACACACACACACACACACACACACAGTAGTCGCACAAATGCACAATGCCGCCAACCTGAAAGCCAGGCTAACTTTGAGTTCTTTGGCAGGCTCAGCCCAGTGGATCCTTCCAAGTTCTCACAGAGATGGTAATGAATTAGAAAGCCCAATCAGTCCATTCCGAATACTGCTGTCCTAAAACCTCATTAACACACAGTGATGGGTATGAAGGGTACAGTTGAGCTTTCCTTGCCTTTCTCCTGTGTCAGCATTGTTCAAATCCCAGAGTTGAGGAGCACCGAAGCCAAGAGCTCTGCTCAACAGACTGAACTACTTAGTGATTTGTGTTGCGATTAATGCATCTCCCATATGCTGCTGCACACAAACCCTGCCAGAGCAGCAGCATAAGCCAACGGTATGCACCCCTCACTTTTATATGAGTTTACCTTCCAAGTAGCTCATATGAAATGGGCTCCACTACATGGACTGTGGATTTGTGTTAACACAACATTGATGTGATTGTAAGTCAGTGGCGACCTGTCATTCAGGGCAGGTTGGGCAGAGCCCCACCTGTTTTGAACCCCACATCAGTTTGCAAACAATGTAAAAAAAAATAATAATAATTGAGAATAAAGCATAAAGCTGCATACAAACATGTTCTCTTTTTTGCTATCTTGAGTAAGGGAGCTTCAAAATGCAGGTGTTTCAGCCAAGCTCAGTGCTTTCTGTGGTGGTGGGGCAGCCAGCGGAAAATACAGAGTTTAGGGGTTGGTAATGTTCTCTAGTTGCGCCATGATTGGCTCAGTGTTCTGTCACTCATGGGGACACTACGTCACCGCTAAATATAAAGGTAGAGCTCGAAATCTCAAGCCCCTTGGGTGCTGCCATAGAGTTACATCCAAGAAGGTTGAAGGTCATTGGCCACAGATAAAGTGACGTCAATTCACGTTATAGCTACAGTAGCTTTTATTGGACTGATCATGTCAACGTCATACTTTCCAAATCTTAGCTAGCAGTCGTCATTGTGAATCAAGTCGACAATCTACTGGCAAATCCTTTTAATCCTTGTCATATGAAGAGAAATTATGGATAAAACGTATCGGTGCTCATCAGCCATTGGACATGAACGTTACACAACAAGTTGGAAATCGCAAATTCAACAATGAGTGGTTTGGAAGGAATCAATGACTAACTGCAAGCATTGCAAAGCAATCACTAGCCCTCTATTCAGTGGTGTGTGTGTGGTCCCAAGTCTGGATTTAAGAGTTTATTTTCCATGCTTAAAATTATAAACATTCAACATTGGCCATGCTGTCAATCCAGCATGATTTCTGTCGCGCTCAAAACAAGTGTTAACTCAGAACTGGGAAATCTGACATCAGTGAGTTCAAGACAACTGGGAACTCAGGAAAAAACTAGCTCCGACTGGGAAAAATACTTTTTAAACGGTCAGGCAACTCGGAATTGCAAGTTGGGAACTCAGGCCTCTTTCTAGAGCTACGACCTGAAAATCACTGACATCATTAGGATTCGACCTTGTTTTTTTCCGAGTTCCCAGTTGTCTTGAAAACAGCAATAATCCAGAGAATGCCAGATGACAAAATTTGCCCAAGAAGGACTGCCGCGCTACCTTCCTGTTCATGTGAGCACAGCACAACAAGGTGAGTCCAAAAATGTATTGTATGCTGCTGCTTAAGTGATGTAATATGCCAGGGAGATATGTATACTGTAGCTAAGAAAGTAAAAGTATATGTTGTGTAGTAAGCTGTTAGTAGCCCATGTGCCTCATCCTAATAATTTGGTCTATTTTACCCTCTTAATTTCGCCTACTGTTCTGACTTGGTGGTGCACGTGAAGCCTATAACCTGTTTTAGAGAAATGTAATCATATTGTAAGAGCTTTCGTTGTCTGCTTATATGCCACCTTTATTTATCCTACGGTTCTGACTTGGTGTACAGTCTGTCACTGTACATTTCAAAAGTGCTGAACAAATAGTTATATTTGACCACGTCCGTCCTAGCTCGCTCATTGATGTCCTATTCGAAATGACGGATTGCCTCTTATCCACTCGTCGTCCCCTTATGCCATAGTTTGTACATCTCAATTGTCAGTAGAAACCACATTAGTTTAAGCAAGTCAGCCATATCAGCTATGTTTTTTTAAAAGGCAGTAACTGAGCCTGAATGAACAGTTTTGCTGCCAGACAAGGCTCCGCTGATAGGCAGGTGTAGCAGTGGTAAGGTGCTGGGACTCTGCTGTTAGGGCCTACATAAAGCTGTCCCAACAGTTTGTGGACACCGTTTGGCACCGTTATAGTGCAGTTAGTGTATTGTTTATTGTGTTGTGTTGTGTAGAGTCTTTGCTGGCATGCATCCCCGCAAAATTTGTTTGTTTGCCCCACCAAGATTTATAAGCTAAAATCACCACTGGTGTAAGTAGAGGGCAGGTTGGCTGTTCTCCTTCACCAGTCATAATCTGACTATATTAGATGTAATGACCCATATGGGCTTCCTCTGCCATCTCCCTCTCTGGACAACGGGTCTGCCTGGAGTGGGAGGGCAGGCAGCCTGGTGTCTCTGTGAAACGTCGGTGAAACAAGGAAGGCAGCATGGGTGAGGGTAGGTCTGCGTGTGATATGCCAAGCGGGTGGTGTTAGCTTTATTAGAAGTCATCTTTAATTAGACCACCTGGCTCAGCGGAGCCAGTCTGTCCAGAACAGAACCCACCGCACCCCCATGCTCTAGTCTGAAGGAAATAGATTCTGACTGTAGGTCCAATGGAGGAGAATGTAAATCAGTTTTGAAAAGTTTGTTCTGGACATTTCACCACCTTAACAGTAGCTACTTCCCAGAGAAAAGACAGGCTTTGCTGGTGTGTGTGTGTGTGTGTGTGTGCCTGCGCGTGCATTCGCGTTTTGTGTGTGTGTGTGTGTGTCAGCTCTTGTTTCCAAGTGGTGTAAATTGGCTGCTAATAGCGGAGTCTGGGCCAGTCTCCATGGGAGTGGATTTAGAGATGACCTGTTGCAGGATCACCAGCAGGGATGATTATCTCACCAGACCAACACTTTGAAGTTGTGCCCTCCTTCTGTTTATCTCTCACTCGCATTGATTTACATCTGCTAGTTGCTAAGCTTTGTAGTGCAAAAAGAAACCCAGCTTCACGTTTCGCTAATGAGCTCCCATTTCCAGAAATTAATATATTTTAGGAATGAGGTGGACCTTTTTCAGGAAAAAAAATATGCAATGCTAGTGCAATTAATCTTTTTTTTTTGTGAAATGGGGCCATCTTATTGAAGTTTGTTCATCTGAAACTTTTTGTCATCATGGACTACTGTTTAGAGAGCGGTATACTGCAGCACTGTGACATCAGTCTGTCTGTTTGAGCTCTGAAATAGACTTTCAGTGTCAACCTTCCTTTGTGTGTGATGTATGGTCTACTGGGACATCTAGCTATGTCTATTGATCTTTTCTTTTCAGATACAGTATACAGCGTGGGGTTGGCAGAGATGGGCAGATAAAGAGAGAAAGAAGGTGTGTGAGAGGGACAGTGAGACAGACAGAGAGAGCAAGATGGAGATGGACAGGGAGCCTGAGAAAGATGGAGAGAGCCAGACAGGGGAGCCTGAGAAGGAAGGAAGTAGGGAGGTGAATCTATCCTAAATGCTTGTTTCCACTTTCCATGGTTTGGACTCATTACAGATGTGATTCAGGATCAGTACAATAACAGCCATCTTGCCTGAGCCCATGTTCTCCCTCTCAGTCGCTCGTCCCTTTTCACGACTCTCGTCTCTGCTCTCCACTCATACCCATCAGTCAGAAAGAAAACAGATGAAGTATTTAACATGAAAAAACGTGTTTATCTTCCAAGATAGCTATAATTTGTCCTACGTTGTGGGTTTCAGCAGTATAACTTTTCTGTTATGTGCTGTATAAACTGTCAAGCTGTGGAGAGAAGACTAGTCTGTGGTCTAAACACCACATGAAGAGAAGCAAGATATTGACGGTAGAGTGTTTGCGCCTGGTACCGTATTTATCTTCCACATCTGCTTTGCATACAGTGCCTTCAAAAAGGTTTTCAGATCCTTTTTCCACATATTGTTACTTTACAGCCTTATTCTAAAATGTATTAAATATTTTTTTCCCCTCACCAACCTACACAAAATACCCCATAATGACAAAGCAAAAACTGTTTTTTTAGAAATGTTTTAAACTGAAATATTATATTTACAATACTATTCAGACCCTTTACTCAGTACTTTGTTGAAGCACCTTTGTCAGCGACTATAGCATTGATTCTTCTTGGGTATGACACTACAAGCTTGGCACACCTGTATTTGGGGAGTTTCTCCCATTCTTCTCTGCAGATCATCTCAAGGCCAAAAAAGCTCAATCTTGGTTTCATCAGACTAGAGAATCTTGTTTCTCATGGTCTGAGAGTCTTTAGGTGCCTGTTGGCAAACTCGGGCTGTCATGTGTATTTTACTGAGGAGTTGCTTCCGTCTGGCCACTCTACCATAAAGGCCTGATTGGTGGAGTGCTGCAGAGATGGTTGTCCTTCTGGAGGAATTCTAGAGCTCTGTCAGTGACCATCGAGTTCTTGGTCACCTCCCTGACCAAGACCCTTCTCCCCCGATTGCTCAGTTTGGCCGAGCGGCCAGCTCTAGGGAAGAGTCTTGGTGGTTCCAAACTTCTTCCATTTAAGAATGATGGAGGCCACTGTGTTCTTGGGGATCTTCAATGCTGCATACATTTTTTGGAACCCTTTCCCAGATCTGTGCCTCGACACAATGCTGTCTCGGAGCTCTACAGACAATGCCTTTTACCTCATGGTTTGGTTTTTGCTCTAACATGGACTGTCGACTGTGGGACCTTATATAGACAAGTGTGTGCCTTTCCAAATCATGTGCAATCAATTTAATTTACCACAGATAGACTCCATTCAAGTTGTAGAAACATCTCAAGAATGATCAATGGAAACAGGATGCACCTGAGCTCAATTTCTCATAGCAAAGTGTTTGAATAATTATGTAAATAAGGTATTTCTGTTTTTAAATTTGAATACTTTTTCCCAAATTTCTAAAAGCCTGTTTTTTTCTTTGTCGTTATGGGGTATTGTGTGTAGATTGCTGAGATTTAATTTAAATAATTGAAAAAATTCATTTTAGAATAAGGCTGTGACATAACGAAATGTGGAAAAAGTCCAGGGGTCTGAAAGCTTTCAAAAGTTCATTCGATTTTCACAGGATAATTGAATGAACTATTAATTTGAGTCATTCCATTCATCAAATCAAATAATTAAACTTATTTGTAAAACTCCCTTGTGGCAGGAGAAAGCTTTGTTTATCCTTACCGCTGTCTCGCTCTCTCTCTCCACCAGAGGTTTGTCCAATGTTATTGTGAAAATGATTTGTGGGTGAGAGAGGGAAAGACAGAGACTGAGATGGAGGGAAAAGAATGAAAGAGACGATGAGGGCATGATAAGAAGATACTCTTATTTTCTCTCCCTCTGGATTATATATCTTTTTTTTCACTTTTTCTCTCTCCAGAATGTATCTCGCTCCCCTCACATGTTTTTGTAGTTTTAGTACAGCTTTAGTGCGCACTGTGCTACTAGTATCGAAAACCCGACCCTAGACAACACCCACTGGGCAAATAACTGTTGAGTAAATGTTGTTTCCAAGTCATTTCAACAAAAAAATTCAGTCTGATGATGTTGAATCAACGTGGACAACGGATTTTGATTTGCAAAATGTCATCAATGTAAGCAATTTTCATATTTTTTATTTTTATTTTACGTAAGTCCAATGACATGGTGAATTATTTTGTTGAATTCACATTAGTTGACAACTCAACCAAATGTAAATCAAAACTAGACATTGAACTGATGTCTGTGCCCAGTGGGAAGTGACTAGGGTCTGGTTTCAATGATGGACTCTTTTGGCATAGAGGGAACTACCTCACTACCTACGTCACTAATTTACAGTGACGACCCGTCATTCAGAGCAGAGCCCCACCTGATTTGAGCCCCATCTGTTTAGCTATAAAAAAATAATAAACATTTTTGATTTTGTTTTTGCCTGGTTTTCATGTTATTTTGTCATTAATACGTGTCGCATATCAGTTTGCCAACAATTTAAAAAAATAAAAATTAAGTTAATAAAGCCGCAGACAAACATGGCCACTTTTTAATTTCTTAAGGCAGCTCCAAAATGCAGGTGTTTCAGCCTAGCTCAGTGCTTTCTGTGGTGGTGGGGCAGCCAGCAGTAAATACGGAGTATAGGAGTTGGTCATTTTCCCTAGTTGGACTGTGATTGGATCAGTATTCTCACTCATGGGGACACTATGTGACCGCAACATCTACGGGGAGAGCTAGAAAAGTCAAGACCCTTGGGTGCTGTCATTTGACTGATCATGGCAACATCATACTTTAAAAATCTTAGCTAGCAAGCTAGACAAGCAGTCATCTTCATGAATCACGTCGACAATCTACTGGCAAATCCTGTTCAATCATGTGAAGAGAAATTATAGATAAAACGTTCCGGTGCTCATCGGCCATAGGACATAAACATTACACAACAAGTTGGAAATCCCAAATTCAACAATGAATGGTTTGGAAGGAATCAGTGGCTAAATGCAAGCATTGTAAAACAATCACTAGCCTGCTATTCATTGGAGGGGGTTTGAGGTTCAAGTCTGGGTTTAAGGGTCTCTTTACTATGCTATATTGACTATGTCCATCCTAGCTCGCTCATTAATGTCTTAATCTGAATTAGGGATTGCCTCTTATCTGCTCGTCATCCCCTTATGCCATAGTTTGTACATCTCAATTGTCAGTAGAAACCATGGGTGTATAAGCAAGTCATCCCTATCAGCTAGGTTTTTTTTAAAGGCAGTACATTCGACTGAATGAACTGTTTCGCTGCCAGACAAGGCTCCGCTGATATCCAGGTAAGGATTCACTCCATGGCGCTGAAAAGAAAGTTCTGCTGTTTGCACAGCTTTACGTAGGCCTTAACAGTTTGTGGGCACCGTTTGGCACTGTTATAGTGCAATTAACGTATTGTTAGCGTTGCTGGCATGCATAAAAATACATTCTGGGGAGTTTGCCCCACCAAGATTTACATGCTAAAAAATTGCCACTGCTAATTTATCTGCTTGAATAAAATACAACGTAGGAGCTAGCAGATGGAGATTACTGAGGTTATTTTTAATGAGTGCATTTCGCAAAATTCTTTCAGTGGTTTTAGTGAAGGTAGTTGATGCAAACTTTGGTTTTGAATGTAGACATTCTGGCATGTCTGCCTTGTAATTTGTTAAGAGAGTTGTCTGTCTGAAGGGAGCCCACCCTTTTTTTGCCAACATAGTCCATAATTGTAACCAGACCCTAGTCACTGTTGCCTAGGGTTGGGTTTTTGAGACTACTGTGCTACCAACATATAGGAAGACCTAGTCAGAGAGGCAGCATTTCAAATCTAAAATGTATTTCTCCTCATGTTCAACCTTCACCAGGGACAGAGTGGTGTTAGCAGATTTATCTTTTTTTTTTAAATATTATATATATTTTTTTACAGCCAGGGAAATAGCAGCTCATCTGAGAGATTTAGAACTCCTGAACCATGAACAGCTAGACCTGGACACAGATAGGACACACTGTGTGTGTGTGTGATATCACTGACACCCAGGTCCATAGAGAGACGCCAGCCTCGTGTCAGCTCACTTGGTGGTGTCTCGACTGTGGTGTCTCGACTGTCTGTCAGCCCAGACCTTAAATCTCACAGCTGACATATTATACACTCATTACAGATATTGACGCCTATTTGAGAGTCATTCTTACGAGTGTACCTAGAGTTTGCATGCATAATGACATACAGGGAATTCACTTTTTTTTTGCTATAGAATATTTGTCTTGAAATATAACAGTTGTTCATAGACCAAATGAATCTTCATATTATAATTAATTCAACAAAATCCAAACTTTTACGTAGGTGATAACAATATGCTCATTTAGCAATGTCATGTAGAGTAGATTTCTGTCTCGCAGCCAGTCAAATTCCTCTCATGAATTCATTTTTCTCTTTGAGAACCAGCTCTTTGATTTATGACACAAATCAGTTCCATCTTCCATCCAGCCCTCTCCTTTTAGACTGACATGTACAGGTCGTCACCAGCAGATCACATGATGGCTCATCTGACAACCACTTACTGTGCCATGTTCTAGAAATACGCCAGAAAGTAAAAGAGCAATTGAATAGCCTTTCATTGCAGAAGTGATTTAGCTCACTGCAAATTGCTTTCTGTATTGTATTCCACAGAGAACTATAAGGGGGTGAGAGGAGGGAGGGAGGGGAGGCTGGTTGGCTGGCTGGTGTAATTGTCAAAGGGGGGTAGATGGATACAGTAGCCAGGTCACATTACAGTGAAGTGACCCCACACTGTTACTGCTGCTTATTATTAAATCATTCCTGATGTCTCTCCTTTTGTGTTGTGTGCTCTTTTATGTTCATGTGTGTAGGGCACATGGAGTGTGTAGGGCCTGCTGACCCTCTCCTCACTTCACAGACAAAGGCAGCCTTTGAGCGCCTGCTTTCCATGGCCCCCAGATCATCCTTTTGTTCCTCTCCTCCCTGTCTGCCCAGAAGACCAGGGGGAAGGTCTGTTGGCTCACTCCTGCTCTCTCCCTACCTGCCTACCTCCCTTTCTGTCTGTTCTCTCTCTCTCTCTCTCTCTCTTTCTCTCTCTCTCTCTCTCTCTCTCTCTCTCTCTCCTCTCTCCTCTCTCCTCTCTCCTCTCTCCTCTCTCCTCTCTCCTCTCTCCTCTCTCCTCTCTTCTCTCTTCTCTCTTCTCTCTTCTCTCTTCTCTCTTCTCTCTTCTCTCTCTCCTCTCTCTGACTGAAAGTGGGTTTGTTTGGCTTCCTTGGAGAGTCTAATATATATGACATCTGTTTGTCTGGTCGTCCCTAGTGGCACATGGAAATGCATCTCCGGTATTTTCTCTGTGCTGTCTAAGCAGAGGGATGAAAAGGGATGGCGGGGTGTGGGGGAGCCTCTCAGTGTGAGAGGCGAGAGGAGGACCTGTTTTTCTGAGAGATAAAAATCACTCATGTGGAACAGGGAGAGGAGCTGACACTGGCTTCATGAAGTTTACACGTTGCTGTCAGGGAGCTTATTGCCTTTTTTCATCCCTTTGATAGACCGTGTAAAACTGCTGTCTTCCTCTGGAGTGTAGTTTCACCCTCTGCTTCCTGTCCAGTTCAGCTCCTAACCTCACTAATGGCTCTGCCTCAATCCACAGCTCCCTGTCAGAAGGAGACATTACCGAAACATATATAGGTCTTCTGTGATCTCATTTTCAATGTCATTTTATTTCCAGCGTCTCATTTTCTCTTGAATACTTTTAACCCATTTGATACCCCCTTCTTTAAACAGTTATTCCATTATGCATGCAAAGAAATCATAGTCAATTAAATATTCATAAGGCCATACACAGTGGCCCCCAAGGAAAGGATCATTATGTGCTGTCAAGTTGGGTTAGTGGCCAGGATTTATAGATTGAGCGTGCGAGGAAGAGGAGAGATGAAATGAAAAGGGAGAGATCAAGGAGAAAGATGTGGAAGAGACAATGCTGGAAACAGAGAAAATATGACATTTTTAAGGAGAGAGGATGAGAGCGAGCGAGGGTGATGCAGAGTGGGTGGTAACAACATAGTAACTCCATTGACAGTGCTCTTCTGGGCACTGTCAATGGAGACAATTTCTTCTGATTGACAGTGTCACCGTTTAACACAGAGAGCTGGTACCGGGGGGGTGAAATGCTTACAGTGAAATGCTTTCTTACGAGCCTCTAACCAACAGTGCAGTTTCCAAAAAATATGGATAAGAATACGAGATAAATGTAACAAGTAATTAAAGAGCAGCAGTTAAATAACAATATGTGCGGTGCACCAGTTAGTTGAGGTAGTATGTACATGTAGGTAGAGTTATTAAAGTGAATATGCATAGATGACAACATAGAGGGGGGGGGGGGGGGGAAGAGGCAATGCAAATAGTCTGGGTAGCCATTTGATGAAAGGTTCAGGAGTCTTATGGCTTGGGGGTAGAAGCTGTTTAGAAGCCTCTTGGACCAAGATTTGGCGCTCTGGTACCGCTTGCTTGAAGTTCTCAACCTGCTCCACTGCAGCCCCATCGATGAGAATGAGGGCGTACTCTGTCCTCTTTTTCCTGTAGTACACAATCATCTCCTTTGTCTTGATCACGTTGAGGGAGAGGTTGTTGTCCTGGCACCACACTGCCAGGTGTATGACCTCCCTATAGGCTGTGTCTTTGTTGGCGGTGATCAGGCCTTCCACTGTTGTCATCTGCAAATGTAATGATGGTGTTGGAGTCGTGCCTGGCCATGCAGTCATGAGTGAACAAGGAATACAGGAGGGGGCTGAGCACGCACCCCTGAGGGGCCCCTGTGTTGAGGATCAGCGTGGCGGATGTGTTGTTACCAACTCTTACCACCTGGGGGTGGCCCGTCGAAGTCCAGGATCAAGTTTCAGAGGGAGGTGTTTAGTCCCAGGCTCCTTAGCTTATTGATGAGCTTTGAGGGCACTATGGCGTTGAACGCTGAGCTGTTCAATGAATAGCATTCTCACATAGGTGTTCCTTTTGTCCAGGTGGGCAAGGGCAGTGTGGTGTGCAATAGAGATTGCATCATCTGTGGCTCTGTTGGGAAGGTATGCAAATTGGAGTGGGTCTAGAGTTTCTGGGATGATGGTGTTGATGTGAGCCATGACCAGCCTTTCAATGCACTTCATGGCTACAGATGTGAGTGCTACGGGTCGGTATTCATTTAGGCAGGTTACCTTAGTGTTCTTGGGCAGAGGCACTGATGGTCTGCTTAAAACATGTTGGTATTACAGACTAGGATAGGGAGAGGTTGAAAATGTCAGTGAAGACACTTGCTAGTTGGTCAGCACATTCTCGCAGTACACTTCCTGGTAATGTGTCTGGCCCTGCGACCTTGTGAATGTTGACCTGTCTAAAGGTCTTACTCACATCGGCTGCAGAGAGCGTGATCACACAGTCTTCCAGTTCAACTATCGCTCTCATGCATGTTTCAGTGTTGCTTGACTCAAAGCGAGCATAGAAGTAGTTTAGCTCGTCTGTTAGGCTCTTGTCACTGGGCAGCTCTCGGCTGTGCTTCCCTTTGTAGTTTGTAATATTTTGCAAGCCCTGCCACATCCGACGAGCGTCAGAGCCGGTGTAGTACAACTCGATCTTAGTCCTGTGATGACGCTTTGCCTGTTTGATGGTTCGTCGGAGGGCATAACGGAATTTCTTATAAGCTTCCGGGTTAGAGTCCCACTCCTTGAAAGCGGCAGCTCTAGCCTTTAGCTCAGTGCGGATGCTGCTTGTAATCCATGACTTCTGGTTGGGGTATGTACATACTGTCACTGTAGGGATGACGTCATTGTTTATTGATGAAGCCAATGACAGATGTGGTGTACTCCTCAATGCCATTGGAGGAATCCTGGAACATATTCCAGTCTGTGCTTTAAAAACAGTCCTGTAGCTTAGCATCTGCTTCATCTGACTACTTTTTAAAATCTAGTCACTGGTGTTTCCTGCTTTAATTTTTGCTTGTAAGCAGGAATCGGGAGGATGGAATTCAGATTTGCCAAATGTAGGGCGAGGGAGAGCTTTGTATGTCTGTCTGTGTGTGGAGTATAGGTGGTCCAGAGGTCTTTTCCCTCTGGTTGCACATTTAACATGCTGATAGAAATTTGGTTAAACTTATTTAAGTTTCCCTGCATTAAAGTCCCCGGCTAGTAGGAGCGTTGCCTCTGAGTGAACGATTTCTTGTTTGCTTATGGCGGAATATAGCTCATTCAATGCTATCTTAGTGCCAACCTCTGAATGAGGTGGTATGTAAACAGCTACTAAGAATACAGATGAAAACTCTCTCGGTTGGGGGCACGTGAAACGTCTGCCTTCTGCTCCGGCACCATCTTAAATATTTTGAGGGAAGCAATGGGTTTTAGATGAGAGGAGGAGGGAAGGGAGAGAGCATATGTTTTGCGTCATTGTGGATGTGCTTGCTGATGAGCGGGAAAAGCATTTCATGTGTTTACACCCCGGGACTTCAGAAGAAAAACATTTTTTAGAATTCCCTCTCTGCCTGCCAAAAACAAAGACGTCTTGTGTGGAAGACAAACACGAGACAAACATTCCAGGGTTTTTCTTAATTTTTTACATTGTAGAATAATAGTGAAGACAACAAAACTATGAAAAAACACAGTATGGAATCATGTAGTAACCAAAAAAGGTGTTTTATATTTGAGATTTTTCAAAGTAGCCACTCTTTGCCTTGATGACAGCTTTGCGCACACTTGGCATTCTCTCAACCAACTTTATCATGTAGTCACCTGGAATGCATTTCAATTAACAGGTGTGCCTTGTGAAAAGTACATTTGTGGAATTTATTTCCCTCTTAATGCATTTGAGCCAATCAGTTGTTGTGACAAGGTAGGGGTGGTATACAGAAGATACACAAAATGTCAAGAACTTTGAAAGTTTCTTCAAGTGCAGTCGCAAAAAGTGTGCAAAGCTGTCATCAAGGCAAATGGTGGCTACTTTGAAGAATCTCATATCTAAAATATATTTCAATTTTTTTAAAAACACCTTTTCTGGGTTATTCCCTGATTCCAGAGGTTTTTATTCTACAATGTCAAAAATAGTACAAATAAAGAATAACCCTTGAATGAGTAGAGTAGATGTATCCAAACTTTTGACTGGTACTGTATAATAAAGGAGGCTGCAGTGATGATGCAGTGAATGGATCCTGCTCAATTCCCATCCTGTGAATGTGTAGCAGATGGACGGTCTATAATCAGAGGCAGCAGAGGTCTGTAGCTCAGCTGTGATGGGCGGGCTGGCTGGCTGCATTCTGTGGTTTTGCAGTCAGTGACTCCATCCCGCTGAGAATGAGTTACAGATGGCTGATGCTGCAAAGCCGCTGGCTGCCGGGAACTGACTCGGGAGTCACATCCCTATGACCCTCTCACCTCCTGTTCACTGGGGGATTACACTCCCAACTCTATGGATAGACCAGGGTTCTAACAGGACTTAGTGTTGTTTTAATTTCCTTTTGGTGGCCACAGATCTGAAAGAGGGCTGCACTGGATAGAACAATATGCTGTAGCTTCACCTACATATTTATGGATCTTCACCATGTTGAAGAGCTCTGACGTCTCCTATCAGGTAATGTATATGACTAATAGCCAGAAGACAGGGGGAATGAGATGAGACACCCAGGCTGTATCATCACTGTCTATGGAGAAGAATTAGGATGAGGTCAAGGCTCCCTCAGTCTCTCTCCCTCTGTATTAACAATCACTGCTACAATGGGGTACTGTAAAGCTGTCGCTTTCAATGAGAGGGACACTAATCCTGCCATAACAGACTTGTGCATGCACAAGGTGTGCGCGAGCCTGTGTGTGTATCCAACTATCCCTGGAGAGAGGACATGGGAGGAGTAGATGAACGGCAGAGAGTAGGAAGGGTGAAGGGAGGGATGAGAGAATAGGCTTGAGCCTTCTGTAGCAGTGGCTTGATCCTCAGCTCTGATCCCAGTCCCCAGAGTCTATGTTCTGTTCTGGAGTCTCCAAACTGCAGGTTGGAATTTGCATGGGCTTTCTGGAGAGGGAAACAGCTGGGCATTGTGAAACTAAATCCATCCTCTAAGTGGCAGGAAGTGTTTTCAACCTCATTCATCTACTGTCTGCTCTCATCTCCGTTCGTTCAGAGAATAAACAGATCGAAAAATAGCCATCAGAGACAAATCTTTCTCCTCTCTGCCGACCCTGGCCCCTGACCTCCGCTAACTTTGTATTGCAGTCATACTGTAGATATGACTTTCTGTCACTCTCTCTACCTCTCTCTCTCTCCTCTCTTTCCTCCTCTTTCCTCTCCTCTCTTTCACCCTCTTTCCTCTCTCTCCTCTCTCAATTCAATTTCAATTTAAAGGGATTCATTGGCATGCAAAACACATGTTTACTTTGCCAAAGGAAGTGAAATAGATAATAAACAAAAGTGAAATAAATTACACTTACAAAAGTTCCAAAAGAATAGAGACATTATCAGAAGTCAGGATAAGACCCAGAAGCAGACAGTTCAAATCACAGAAGATGGGGCAGAGGGCTGCGAGATAGCAGTTTAATCCTTGATACATGTCATGACTTTACTTTCATTACTCTGATGACTGTTTTTTATTTAATCCACTAACTATGTTTAATTGTTACCCAAATTAAATGAATCATGTAACAGCTAACTCATTAGGAATTTGGGGCACCACAGAAGAGGTTGTTTAAAGAGTTACCATCTCACAAATTAAACTCTAAGGTATATATCTATTACATCGATAAACAGTCACTCTTATCATATCATCATTCTGAACAGTTGTAACCTCACGCATCTGCAAAAAAACCCAGCCTTACTCACGTACTACACAAATTTGTTTAAATATTTATTCAGTAGCTAACTAAATAATAACACAGAATAAACATACACCCTTTACATGAGACACATGTCCCTAGTGGACTGACTAAAATATGACGGATTGTTACAACGAATGAAGAGTGGAGAGGGAGAGATGTTCACTCTGGAAGATAGCTAGCCAGCCGTGTCGACGGTTCCCATTGGTGATGATAGTCGGAGAATACGGTGATTTGAGAGTAGGATGGGATGGTTTGAAGTGTAGTGGTATGGTTCCCTCTTAGATTCGCTTTCCTCCATCTGACTCTGAGTGATTGTCTGAGAGGTGAGCTTTTCGCCTACACCTCGTTGATTATTCAGGATTTGGACATGAGCTGCAGCTCGCCGTCTCTCTGGTCTAAAGGAAGGCGAGTTTATTTCTTCACCTCGTGTTGAGGTTTAAAGTTCCAGCCTTTCGGGTTATGTCGTTTTACTGTGGATATAGATACTTTTGTACCTGTTTCCTCCAGCATCTTCACAAAGTCCTTTGCTGTTGTTCTGGATTTGATTTGCACTTTTCACACCAAAGTACGTTCATCTCTAGGAGACAGAACTTGTCTCCTTCCTGAACTCTATGATGGCTGCGTGGTCCCATGGTGTTTATACTTGCGTCCTATTGTTTGTACAGATGAACATGGTACCTTCAGGTGTTTGGAAATTGCTCCCAAGGATGAACCAGACTTGTGGAGGTCTACAATTTATTTACGGAGGTCTTGGCTGATTTCTTTTGATTTTCCCATGATGTCAAGCAAAGAGGCACTGAGTTTGAAGGAAGTCCTTGAAATAAATCCACAGGTACACCTCCAATCGACTCAAAGTATTTCAATTAGCTTATCAGAAGCTTCTAAAGCCATGACATAATTTTCTGTAATATTCCTAGCTGTTTAAAGGCACAGTCAACTTAGTGTATGTAAACTTCTGACCAACTGGAATTGTGATACAGTGAATTATAAGTGAAATAATCTGTCTGTTAACAATTGTTGGAAAAATTACTTGTGTCATGCAAAAAGTAGATGTCCTAACCGACTTGCCCAAACTATAGTTTATTAACAAGAAATTTGTGGAGTGGTTGAAAAACTAGTTTTAATGACTCTAACCTAAGTGTATGTAAACTTCCGACTTCAACTATAGATTCTCTCATACCTCCTAAAATCACATTCCTATCTTAACAAAAATATGTGAATAATTTGTCATATTATATGCACAATGTAAAGGATGGAGACTTTATACCTGTAGTGTAAATACTTTTAAAGTTACAGTATTTATTTTATACCAGTATTAATGACATTACACAATAAAAAAAACATATGACATTAGTTTTCTATACTGTAGCTCCACATTTTCATAAACGTTTCCTTTCAAATGGTATCAATAATATGCATTTCCTTGCTTCAGGTCCTGAGCTACAGACAGCTAGATTTGGGTATGTCATTTTAGGCGAAAATTGAAAAAAAGGGTCTGATCCTTAGTCTGATGGCCTTGAGATCGAGAGATTGAAAAATAGTTTCTGTTGTTCAATTGTGCATCTGTACAAGTTTGAGGGTTTTAGGTGCTAAGCCAAATTTCTTCAGCCTTCTTCAGTTTGTCAGTGATGTGTACGCCGAGGAACTTGAAGCTTTCCACCTTCTCCACTGCGGTCCCATCGATGTAGATAGGGGGGTGCACCCTCTGCTCTTTCCTGAAGTCCACGATCATCTCTTTTGTTTTGTTATTGTTGGGTGAGAGGTTATTTTCCTGGCACCACACTCTCAGAGCCCTCACCTCCTCCCTGTAGGCTGTCTCGTCATTGTTGGTAGTCAGGCCTACTACTGTTGTCATCTGCAAACTTGATAATTGAGTTGGAGATGTGCGTGGCCAAGCAGTCATGGGTGAACAGGGAGTACAGGAGGGGGCTGAGTACACATCCTTGTGGGGCCCCAGTGTTGAGGATCAGCGAAGTGGAGGTGTTGTCTCCTACATTCACCACCTGGGGGCGGCCCGTCAGGAATTCCAGGACCCTGTTGCACAGGGCGGAGTTCAGCCCCCGGGCCGCACAGGGCGGAGTTCAGCCCCCGGGCCTCAAGCTTAATGATGTGCTTGGAGGGTGCAATAGTGTTGAATGCTGAGCTATAGTCAATGAACAGCGTTCTTACTTAGGTGCTCCTCTTGTCCAGATGGGATAAGTCAGTGTGCAGCGCGATGGCGATTGATTGCATGGTCTGTGGATCTATTGGGGCGGTAAGCAAATTGAAGTGGGTCTAGGGTGTCAGGTAAGGAAGAGGTGATATGGTCCTTGACTAGTCTCTAAAAGCTTCACTTCATGATGACAGAAGTGAGTGCTACGGGGTAAGTTACCTGTGGCGCTGATGTTTAGTTTTTTGTATGCTCTACGGCAACAGTGTCTAGGTGGAATTTGTATTTGTGGTCCTGGCAACTGGACCTTTTTTGAGATGACATTCGTTTGTACTATCAAGGCCCAGGTCTGACAGAATCTGTGAAGAAGTTATAGGTGCTGCTGTAGGCCCTCTAGTAGGGTGAGGTCGGGCTCTGCAGACCATTTTAGTCCCCTCGCCAATTCGTTGATTTGTATATTTAAGAGGGTGGGGCTTAAGCTGCATCCCTGTCTCACCCCCCGGCCCTGTGGAAAGAAATGTCTGTGTTTTTTTTTGCCTATTTTAACCGCACATTTGTTGTTTGTATTCATGGATTTGATAATGTATATTTTCCACCAACACCACTTTCCATCAATTTGTATAGCAGGCCCCCATGACATTTTTTAAATCGACAAAGCATGAGAAGAATTTGACTTTGTTTCTCTCTCTTTTCTCTATCTCTGTTTCTGTGTATTTGTTGCGCTTTCTCTTTCTGTCGCTCTCTCTCTATCTATCACTGTGTGGATTGCATGAAACTCGTTCCAAAGTTTCAGTGTTGGTTTAACCTTGCTCTCTCCTCATCTGTCATTTTGGATCCCCCCCTTTCCACCCCCAGTATTACCCAGACGCAATGGATACCTGAGGGCCTGCCAAAAGGCTTGCTGCCAGGCCAGTGCAGAGATTAGGGGAGTGGTCTCTCTCTCTTTCCCAACTCTTTCTCGTCTTCTTTCTTCACCTCCCCCTCTCTCTCTCTCCTCATATTGGCTGAGGGTCAGCCTGTGGTCTAAGCAAGCCTATCCTCCCATCTGGGGTCTGAAAGGGGAAACCTAGGCATGGCAATGTACCAGTGAGCTGACCGTCAGAGCCCAAGCTGACAAGGTAAAAATCTGTCATTCTGCACCTGAGCAAAGCAGTTAACCCACTGTTCCCCGGGCGCCGAAGACGTGGATGTCGATTAAGGCAGCCCCCCGCACCTCTCTGATTCAGAGGGGTTGGGTTAAATGTGGAAGACACATTTCAGTTGAAGGCATTCTCGTACAGCTGACTAGGTATCCCCCTTACCCATT
Organism: Oncorhynchus mykiss; assembly: GCF_057628025.1. Taxonomy (NCBI): domain Eukaryota; kingdom Metazoa; phylum Chordata; class Actinopteri; order Salmoniformes; family Salmonidae; genus Oncorhynchus; species Oncorhynchus mykiss. The sequence continues at coordinate 45,401,305 of NC_143028.1, forward strand.
CCATAATAAGCCCAGTGTTATGCCCAGTGTGGATAGCCTGGATCAGAGCTCCCATCCTCAGCTGCACCCTTGTTGTGGTTGGGCTCTGCATCAGGATACTAGTCTCAGACAGGGTGCTGCTCTATATGAGTCCTCCTAAAACTCTACTACAGCCTCTGTCTAGACTCTTGCTCAATTGGCTGAAGCATTGGGGTTCTTTTGATACTCTCTTGAGAAGTACCATGTCAGATGAAAGTTTTTTTCATCACTAAATCAGGATTCATTTCTTCCTCACTCTGCCTGCCAGCCGTCCCTCTAATGGCTTCAGAGTCAGAGAAGAAAGCATATTTCCATCGAGAGAGAGATGCAGCGTTTTTGATCATGATGACTCTATTATGTGTATAAGACAATTTTCTCCATGACACAGTACTTTGTGGAGTGGAGAGATTACTTGACAGTCTCTTGCTGAGAAGAGAACATTTATTCAGATATGTAGGCAACTAACCATCCTGTACCAGTTCTACATTTCCTCGGTCACCATTGATGACCTTTGCCATGTTGCCAAAGCAGTATTATGTCTGTTTATTTCAAAGACTCTTGATTAGTAGCCTGTGAAATTGGATTAACTTTCATTACTGTTTATTTTTGAATGTTATAATAAATAAAGTATTTTTTTTCAAGTGTCCTTATAAGGGAGATGGTTCATGATAGGAGAGAGGAGCAGCTCAGAACTGGTTGTGATTAATAACACACCTCTGTCACTCTGTGTGTGCTGTTGGCCCAGGTTCCCCTCTCTGTGGGACTGTGGGATTGATTGATCACGTCATTTAGTCCTGGGGGGCAGACTAGTTAACCTCTCCGTAGGCTGGGGGGTGGAGGGATGGGGTGGGGTAGGGGAGAGTCACATTGGCCCAATCCCAAAGGACCTCTAAACCCTATGCCTTATGCACTCGTGGAGATCTGACAGGATTTGATTGGTATAAGCAATATGGTGAAACTTCCACATCGCCTATCAGAGGGCATACTTTCCTCTACATGACCACGTACAGTATCATCAACACATCTTTAGACTTTTCAATATGAACATTGGTTAAGACATCAACACTTCTTTTAGTGTTTTTCCAAATGTATGCTTTACTAGCGATCTCAACATGCTTTGGGCATTAGCTATTCCTCTGTATCATACATAAATTATTATCCACTTTAGGAGGCGGCTCTCCATAGTAGCAAAAAGTAGCAACATCTGAGACATTCTTCAGTGTGAGTGTGGCTCAATGCCTGCTACTGGGCTAATGTTAGGAGGGAGACGCGTGCCACTGGAGAATGTGTGTGTGTGTGTGTGTGTGATGGTCAGAAAGAGAACACTGGCACTCATTGTCAGGTATAATGTGTTGCTCTCCTGGCGTGATTCCTTGTTGTCTTCCACCACAGGAATCCATATGGATTTATGGGAATGAATCAGAGTATCCTGCTGCCTGTGGAACAGTAGTTGTACAGTCTAGAGCGCTGCTGTACAACAGATCATATTCTACCCACAGCACACTACTGACGGGTCCAGAAACCTCACTCTGGCTCTCTGGTGATAGATGACTCCGCTCTAACCTGTACTCACACGCCCTACAGGTCCTGTTCCTCTATTTATGAGTATGTGATTGGCATGGGGAGGGGGGGGGGGGGGGGGGGGGTGTGACTGAAGAGGGGGCAGTTTGGAGAGAGAAGAGGTTTAGGTTTGGCTCGGAGGAGCCTATGGTGAGTTGAGGCCACACTCCATCTGTATTGATTTATATGTCTGTAACTCTCTGCAGGTAAATCAGTGGACAACTACTAGCTGCACATCACATCAGATCTGGCTCTACAGAAAGTACTATAGCAGATGTTTCCATCCAGTTCAGTTCAGGGGGATGTTTGGAAGTCGAGAGAGACTACAGTGAAAGGATGCCGGCAGTACCCTGTTTCTCTACGCTGCTGGCTTCTCCAGTGTTTCAGTCGGCGGAAGATGGACTGTAGAAGACTAACATACCACAGTCCAACTTGAAGTTAACCTTCAATCGTTGTCCATTTAGATTTCACATCATGTTCACGATTCCTATTTTCCCTTGCTCTTCACTTTGGTGCTCAAACTAACCTCCAAGCTAACTGGACACCCTAATGAATCTAATCAGGGTCTAGTTGCTAAGCTGTGATAGGCTTAGAGCTGGTGACTCACACCTTTAGGGGAGATAAGGGGTGTGGTTAGAAGTGTTTGGGGTGTTTAGGGGAGTTCTGGCTACAGAGGCTGCCTGCTCGGCTCTTAAATTGGTGATCAGCCCCTATCACATTCCTCTGGTGGGCAGCTCTCTCTCTCCTCTCTCCTCTCTCTCACACTTACTTCACACATCCATATGGTTGTGCCACCAGCTGCAGTCTAGAGAAGTCTTCAGCTCAGCAACACACTCAATGCTATCATCTCCATGTCAGTCTCTCTCCCTCGTCTCCTGGTCATCTGAGAAAGGAACAGACTTTTTCAATTACAGAGACGTTGAAAGTGTTTTCTTCTGGTTATGGTGCTGCAATGATTATCCTCTGAGAGGCTCTGTTGTTTGACCGTGTGTTCCCCAGTCCTTGCTCAGCCAGCCGGAGGGGAAGTGGTGAGTAACTTTTACATATTCATAGCAAACATGCCATTTCACACACCGACTGACTGACAGACATGGGATCTCTGCCTGGATACAGTCATGTTAGTTTGGTAGCTTCTGTCATGAATGAGGTATTTTCTCTCTATTTGATTAAAAACTTTCAGCTTCAGTGATTGACTGCCTTGTGTTTCTTTAGGCTAGTTTTGACAACTTTTTAAGTTGATTTAGAATATTTACATTCAATTGATTTCTGTGTCTATAAGCCTTGTCATGACAATTTGTAGGATTCTGCTTTCTTGTGTGCATGCGGGTGCTACACTATAGTATGGTAGCTTATGACATTTTGTGATTTAAACATCTTTGGAACCATGTCCTCCCGTTGCTTTTGCACTGCTCTGTAGAGTCTGCCAAGTAGGATGTTGGGAGTGGGTGGCTTCATGTTTAGAGAGGGTGCGATGGGGGATAAAAAGAGAAGGAGGGAGATAGGAAAAAGAGAAACATTGGGAAGGGAGAAAAGAGTGAGAGAGAAATAAAAGGAAAGCGAGTGAGAGAAGGGAAAAGGCAGTGTAGAGGCAGTCTCCTGTCATCTCAGCTGTTGTGAATTAAGTGGACTGACAGCACGCATCTCCCTGCATCTCACAGCTGTGCGACATGCCTTCCACTTTATTTTTAACTCTACTTATATTGGGCTACGACAGGGAACAAACAGCCTATTGTCTCTCAGCTATGTGGGCACGGTGTGTGTGTGTAGTTGGTTGTGCATATCAGGGGAGTCTAGGCATTTATACCTAAAGCTGTTGGTGTTGTTATGCGTCAAAAATCATGTCAGATATGACAAGTTAAAGTACAGTTTATATCTGAGCGGTACAATGCTGGGTCTGCTGTCTTTGTTGACCGTGTGAGTGTGTCTATAAATCGCATGGTACATTCCACAATAGACGTGCTGCACTCTTTGTTTATGGCACCCAGGTCTGAGTGGCTGGCCCTGGCCTAGTAGGGAAAAGAATAGGGTGTGACACACAACAGGTTGTGGCTTCCTGAACACTCCTCTTTCTTTCTGTGCCACAGTTTCTATATACCTGCACCAAAGCAACTCCGTGCCCAAAATGGCCTCTGCGTTGACATTTCGAGCCAGTGGTTAAACCAGGCACAGAAAACAGATCATCTTTGTAGGGAAAATGACATGTATATCAATAGGGATCTTGGAAAATAAATCACATTTTCGGGTCCAGCAAGCCATTTAAACCTTTATGAGCCATATACTGAAGGCTAGTGCTGACTGTCCCCTGCATCCATCCACACAGACCCAGAACAAATAGCCTCCTTTCAATACAATACTCTCAGGAGGATAAGGAGCAAGGGATCTGCTGAGCCCAGAGGAGGAGAAAATTAAAGGAGAGAGGGAGAGTGAAAGACAATGGGCTGGATGGATGGGGTGTGTTGAGTGGATCCCCAGGCAGTGAGTGTGCCCATTGATTTAGAGAGTGAGTGGGCGTGGGGTTCGCCCCCCTACTGCTGCCAACCCCATTTCCTCCTCTAACGCTGTTAACCGATCAATGTCCTGGACACAGCTCGCAATGAGCCACACCAGTGGGGAGATTTCATCGCTAATCAAATGTAATCTCTAACACTGGTTTAATGTTGCCAATCATCCATCTTCAGCTTGTTTTACTATTGTAGCTCTTCCTGTCCTAGTAAAACAACATAACCACATCATGCCAGTCAACTGTCCACTGACGAGTTTGAACAAGAAAGACATGAGTGACGTTGATATGCAACCAAACCCCTCAGTGAGCTCTATGCAGACTGCCTTTGGGGAGAAATCACAACGTAAGCCTACAACTTGTAACTGGGTAGGGATAGGGAAGTGTGGTAACTGGGTAGGGATAGGGAAGTGTGGTAACTTTGTAGGGATAGTGAAGCGTGGTAACTGGGTAGGGAAGTGTGGTAACTTTGTAGGGATAGTGAAGCGTGGTAACTGGGGAAGGAAGTGTGGTAACTTTGCATATCTATCACTCCAGTGTTCATTTGCTAAGTTGTAATTACTTTGCTACTATGGCCTATTTATTGCCTCACCTCCTTACTCCATTTGCACACACTGTATATAGACTTTTTCTATTGTGTTATTGACTGTAAATTTGTTTATTCCATGTGTAACTGTTGTTTTTGTCGCACTGCTTTGCTTTATCTTGGCCAGGTCGTAGTTGTCGCCTACCTGGTTAAATAAAAGCAAAACAAAAAAACTGGGTAGGGAAGCGTGGTAACTGGGTAGGGATAGGGAAGCGTGGTAACTGGGTAGGGATAGGGAAGCGTGGTAACTGGGTAGGGATAGGGAAGCGTGGTAACTGGGTAGGGATAGGGAAGCGTGGTAACTGGGTAGGGATAGGGAAGCGTGGTAACTGGGTAGGGATAGGGAAGTGTGGTAACTGGGTAGGGATAGGGAAGCGTGGTAACTGGGTAGGGATAGGGAAACGTGGTAACTGGGTAGGGGTAGGGAAACGTGGTAACTGGGTAGGGAAGCATGGTAACTGGGTAGGGAAGCGTGGTAGCTGGGTAGGGAAGCGTGGTAACTGGGTAGGGAAGCGTGGTAACTGGGTAAGGAAGCGTGGTAACTGGGTAGGGAAGCGTGGTAACTGGGTAGGGAAGCGTGGTAGCTGGGTAGGGAAGCGTGGTAGCTGGGTAGGGAAGCTGGGTAGGGAAGCGTGGTAGCTGGGTAGGGAAGCGTGGTAACTGGGTAGGGAAGCGTGGTAACTGGGTAGGGAAGCGTGGTAACTGGGTAGGGAAGCATGGTAGCTGGGTAGGGAAGCGTGGTAACTGGGTAGGGAAGCGTGGTAACTGGGTAGGGAAGCGTGGTAGCTGGGTAGGGAAGCGTTGTAGCTGGGTAGGGAAGCTGGGTAGGGAAGCGTGGTAGCTGGGTAGGGAAGCGTGGTAGCTGGGTAGGGAAGCGTGGTAACTGGGTAGGGAAGCGTGGTAACTGGGTAGGGAAGCATGGTAGCTGGGTAGGGAAGCGTGGTAACTGGGTAGGGAAGCGTGGTAACTGGGTAGGGAAGCGTGGTAGCTGGGTAGGGAAGCGTGGTAGCTGGGTAGGGAAGCTGGGTAGGGAAGCGTGGTAGCTGGGTAGGGAAGCGTGGTAACTGGGTAGGGAAGCGTGGTAACTGGGTAGGGAAGCGTGGTAGCTGGGTAGGGAAGCGTGGTAACTGGGTAGGGAAGCGTGGTAACTGGGTAGGGAAGCGTGGTAGCTGGGTAGGGAAGCGTGGTAGCTGGGTAGGGAAGTGTGGTAACTGGGTAGGGATAGGGAAGTGTGGTAACTGGGTAGGGATAGGGAAGCGTGGTAACTGGGTAGGGATAGGGAAGCGTGGTAGCTGGGTAGGGAAGCGTGGTAGCTGGGTAGGGAAGCGTGGTAGCTGGGTAGGGAAGCGTGGTAACTGGGTAGGGAAGCGTGGTAACTGGGTAGGGAAGCGTGGTAACTGGGTAGGGAAGCGTGGTAACTGGGTAGGGAAGCGTGGTAACTGGGTAGGGAAGCGTGGTAACTGGGTAGGGAAGCGTGGTAACTGGGTAGGGAAGCGTGGTAACTGGGTAGGGAAGCATGGTAGCTGGGTAGGGAATCGTGGTAACTGGGTAGGGAAGCGTGGTAACTGGGTAGGGAAGCGTGGTAGCTGGGTAGGGAAGCGTGGTAACTGGGTAGGGAAGCGTGGTAACTGGGTAGGGAAGCGTGGTAACTGGGTAGGGAAGCGTGGTAACTGGGTAGGGAAGCGTGGTAACTGGGTAGGGAAGCGTGGTAACTGGGTAGGGAAGCGTGGTAACTGGGTAGGGAAGCGTGGTAACTGGGTAGGGAAGCGTGGTAGCTGGGTAGGGAAGCGTGGTAACTGGGTAGGGAAGCGTGGTAGCTGGGTCGGGAAGCGTGGTAGCTGGGTAGGGAAGCGTGGTAGCTGGGTAGGGAAGTGTGGTAGCTGGGTAGGGATAGGGAAGTGTGGTAACTGGGTAGGGAAAGGGAAGCGTGGTAACTGGGTAGGGATAGGGAAGCGTGGTAACTGGGTAGGGATAGGGAAGCGTGGTCGCCAATATCAACATGAACAAGTTTATTCAAGCCGTTAGAAATGGTTTTGTTGTTTTTTAAACAATGGCATCTGAATGACATTTAGTAGGCTTATATTACACATGTCCAACAGATTTTGATTAGATTTTCTTTGTGTGGTAAGTCAACAGTATCTTTGTCTCCAATATTTGTCTCAACACTCCCACCACTCTTGAGTCTGCCAGAGAACTAAGAGAGCTGGCTGACTAACCAGCCTGCCATCTGATAGGCCAGGGAGGTGATTGCTCTCAGCTCCTGACTGTCAAACACAAGGGCTTCCTTCCCCCACTCGAGAGAGAGCGAGAGAGGGGGGGAGTGGGAGAGGGTTAGAGAGGAGAGTGAGGGAGAGATAAATATAAAGAGAGTGTGGGGGAGTATGGGGTGGGAGAGGAAGTGTACGTGAATGAGAGTGACAGAGAGAGGGATGGAAAAAATGTGTAAAATAACATGAAATGATGAGGGCATACTGAGGGGAAAGGAGTGGAGGTACAGAATGAAAAGTGGGAGAGGGGGAGAAAGAGACCCTCTATCTGCCAGCCAAACCACCCCTGTCTGCTCTTCAACACTCAACACAGTCCCAGTCCCATGTCATCTCTCTGTCATGGATCTAACCAGAACACATTCCTCTGTTCCCTCCACTCTGCCCACAACTCACCATCCTCTCATTTTCAGATTGTTTACTCGCTAAACCAGATTATGTTTCATAGAATTAAACACATTATCATAAAATCTGATGGAAATCATGTCAAATCCAAGTAGCTCCAATGACAATACAATAGGGCTTTCTCTGCTGAGGGCTTTCTTATCATATAAAATAGTCATACCAGATTTTTATCCCCCTAGAGGAATGTAAATTGGTTGGTTGGCTCATAACTCAAGACCTTCACCCCCTCTATTTCTACCTTGTTGTCTAAACATGTATATTTGTGCTGACAGAGCAGAGAGAGAAATGAATTCTGCCAGTGCTGCCTTTTCTACAGAGGATGGTCACATCATTCTATTGAGTTATTTGTCTCCTTGATAGACTGCAATACTCACACATATGCAGGCAGGCAGGCACACATACGAACAAACACATTCCCTCTCCCTCCTCTCTCTCTCTCTGATCTATATGGTAGATAATCAGTCATTAAAGAAGCCTCAGATGATGCAGAGCTTTAGCTTTCTCCATTAGCCATCTCTTTACATTGTAGTGAAAGTGGTTTGTGAAGCTTTAATTTGACTAGGGCTTGCCTCCTAACCGTGGGTTCATTAGACAACATGAAAGGCTGTATTGGAGTTTCATTGGTGAGAACGAGCAGCCTCAGATCTCTCTTCTAGAGTTAATGAAAAGATGAGACACACAGCTCAGCCATAGAGCTCTGTTAATTGCGTTTAACTCCCAATCCATCATTTCCTTGTTTTTCATGCATGTTTGCTTAGGGAATAAAATACTAGGGACCAAGCCCACCAGTTAACACTGGAAAGTTCAGGCAATTGAAAGTTTGGCGGTTGGTTATTCTGCTTCTAGAATATTTCCAGCATCTGCGTTTCCTGTTTCTCTCTCTTAATTCCACACAGATAGGCCTACAGCCGGGTGCTCGTTTGTCAGACTGACAGGCCTTATTTAGCAGTGAACTGTGGGCAAATGAGTCCCGGGTCATGTGTTAATTCTGTCGTGTCAGATGTCAGTTTCCAATCAATCCCAAAGGCATGGCGTGTACCTGGCCTGGGACATGGTGGTTGTGAGCTAGCTAGAGCCGTGGAGATGCCAGCCGTGTTGACAAAATAACTGTCACTGTGATCTGTGTCAGATAGAGAGCCGCTCTGTTTCATTCTGCATAAAAGAGTTCTATTTTCTGTCTTCAGACAATGTAAAGGAGTTTGGTTCATTGTCTCCCATTGGCTTTGCTGTCTAACATTAACACTCATCAGACATGGCTGTCTGAAATGTTACTACAGCGCACACCACATGCCAAAGGGCAGTGGGTCAGAGCACTGTTGAACTATGTCGAGAGGAGGGAGGACAACAGCGTGCCATGAATTCAGATGCCATGTTAAATGGGGCTTGCTTCTTTACCAGAAGGTCAAAGTGCTATCAGCCACAGCACATTTTATGACAGCTCTGTGGAGTAGCAAACCCTGGGCATTTAACTGTGCTGCTAGGGCTCCTGGGAAGTTTCCTCTGTCTCTATGGTGACGTGTGGAGGGCTTGTTGCGGTTGTTATAAGTTCTCCTTTTATCTCCTGTTTATAATGTCAAGCTTCCCTAAGTTAAATACAGGACCAGAGGTACTAATGATGTTCATTTACTGCGGCCGTGGGCAAACTGAGCCTTAATTGGACAATGCCATCCATATGTGATGTAGGTAGTGGTGGTCGCCACCCCTGTGGTCCTGAAGTTTACAGCCAGGGTTCTTGGGAGGACAGGGTGGGGTAAAGGTGTGGGTGGGTGGCAGGGTTTTTATGAGATGGTTGGTCTATATGGAGGCGGGACTTGGGGCTCTGCAGCCACCCAGGTCTCTGTGCGCTGACTGCATTGCAGATGGCTTCAGTGTGCCATAGGGCAGGGGTCGGCAAGTTAAAAAAATATATATACAAAAAAATATATATTTAAGCGTAGGTCCCCAAAAGTTAAGTAAAAAAATATATTGATTTTGTGGGGTTAGTTTTTGGTTTCAAAAAAGACTGAGTTCACCAGGATTTCAGCCCCCCAAAAAAATATTTAGGAAATGTATTCCCACAAATAAAAATATGTGATCGTGTCTCAATGTAATGAAGGTATGAAATTATAGTTGTTTTCAAATACAATGTACTGTATTTTTGGGCTAAGTTCTGGTCAATTTGCAGTGTACTAATTATTTTCCGTCCACCGACCATTCACTCTGCCAAAAATCGGCCCATGGCTGGATCTATATAGTTGCCTACCCCTGCCATAAGGTATATAGACACTCACAGGAGATCCAGGAAAGCATGGTGCTGTTGACGCTCACTTTGCCACCCACCCCTCTGCCACGTGTCACCCATAGGTCCCATGAGGCTGTGGACATCACCAGGTGCCAATTATGCCAACATCAGGCTTCCAACCCCCACACACACACACACACACACACTGAACACGCACCATTGACTCCTCAGTTTTCCCATTTGGCAAGCGATGCTCACAAAGGACCGATGAGGTGTGCAGAGGGCACCCACTGACATGGAGCACAGGAGGAGGAAGAGCAGGAGGAGGAAGAGCAAGATTTAGGTTTAGGATTATTGGGTTAACAGAGAGGAGGAACAGTGTGGGGGTCGGGAGATGCATAGAGAAACAGACAGAGGAATGGTGATGGAGAGAGAGAGAGATGTGGAGGGAAGTAACTGCATTAAAGGGGAGAAAGGAGTTACTGTAGGTATGAGGGGGAGAAGAGAGAGAGAGAGGGACAACGATGGAGGGAGCGCTGCCAAGCTGTCCCGTGGGTGATAAATGAGGCCTTAATGAAGTATCTGTGCTTGTCTCTCTCTGTCTGGAGAAAACCGCAGCCTTGGCACAGAGCAGGCCTCGCTCTATCACGCCATGGAGAAAAACACACACACACACACACCGAGAGAGAGAGAGAGAGAGCTCTCATCTACATCAAGTGTTCTCTGATTCTCTCCACACATACAATGTGATTCCTACCCTGGCCTGGCAGGGTGGTTTACTTCGTTTAGGCCATTGTTCAGTGTGACAGGGCTGTGATGTAGAAGGCAGTGTGGTTTTCCTCACACGGAGTGATGGAATAGAACACATGTTAATCCTTCTCTGGAGTAAACAACGGATGGTCTTTTGTGGCTTGTTGTCACTTTCTCGCTGAGATGTTATTCTGTTAGTCGTCAAGATTTATAAACAGTGGATCTTCAGTGTGCAAAAAAAACCCGATTTAGTAGGGCATTTTAGTAAGATGACTGTGAAATCACCACAGTGTGTATGGGTGAGAGAGGGATCGAGACCGGACGTTAGCTAAGAAGGCGATGATAGATCAAGAGACTGAGTTGGCTGTGTTTTATAAGAGAGAAATGCATGAAAACCTCACACAGAGCAGCCAAAGCAAAACTTTATCCTGCACCTGAGGTGTGGCTGTGACAACGAGCTCCAGAAAAACAGCCCTCCTGTGAATTCCATACACCAGTGTCAATCAGTATGGTTTGGGCCAGGGGGTGTGAGATGGGGGGTGGGGGGGGATTATTAAGTGGTCTATCTGGACCTGGGTCACGATGCCAATGCGGCGATGATGCGATTGGGAGACATGGCCCTCTGCTTCTTAGGAAGACGGGTAGCTACAGGAGATATGTCTTTGTATTTGTGTGGCTGCCTGAGTTTGGTCTCTCCTCCTTGATTGACAGAAAGCGTCTGTCTTTTTCCTTCCTGTTGTTGTAGCCTTGCCTTTGACCTAATGGCATTCTATTCCATAGAAAGCCTGAACATTTTTGAGTCAGAGGAACTGTTTGTACATTATAGGGGTTGTGTAGAGAGGGAGGGGAGTCAGAGGAACTGTTTGTACATTATAGGGGTTGTGTAGAGAGGGAGGGGAGTCAGAGGAACTGTTTGTACATTATAGGGGTTGTGTAGAGAGGGAGGGGAGTCAGAGGAACTGTTTGTACATTTATAGGGGTTGTGTAGAGAGGGAGGGGAGTCAGAGGAACTGTTTGTACATTATAGGGGTTGTGTAGAGAGGGAGGGGAGTCAGAGGAACTGTTTGTACATTATAGGGGTTGTGTAGAGAGGGAGGAGAGTTTAGCTTTGCGGTATGACTGTGTGGGCCGAGGCGAATTCATCCCAGTGGAAAAGGGGAGAGAAGAAACGTTTGCTGAAAAGTAGGACAAGGATAATGTGTGTGTGCTTGTGTGTATACAGTAACGTATACGTGTGTGTGTGTCCTACATCCGGTGGTGTGGCGGTTGCAATGTCGGCGTATGCATGCCGTCAGAGTTTTCCCAGTGTGCCATTTGATGTAAAGACCATATGTTTCAGGCAGTCCGGGCCGTGCCCACCCCTACATGGCCAGCTGGCGCTTGATTCAGGGTCTCTCTCACCCCGCCACCTCCTCAAACCCCAAACCACCATGCCAACCCACCCCTCAAAGGCATGTATGACAGGGGCTCAGGGTATAAAGTGGTCCCCGCCCGGAATGCTGACCAACCTTGGCATATATTTGTAAACACGCATACATTACATGCGTAAAGCATTCCCATAGGCCTTCTGTTCCCTGTAGGGCCCCTGGATATGAGTTTGTTCCTGCTGAGGAATGACCTCATTTCCCAGCATGCACCAGAGAGCATTAAGCAGCCCCCAGTATGTGGTTTTCCATGACCTTCATCCATCTGAAGCCCACAACAGCAGATCTGATATAGTATAGATATACACAGAAACCCTCTACCTCTAGGTATTTTAGTTATTTAGTCCTGATAGTACAGTGTGGATGCGTGACTGTGTGAGATCCAGTACCATTTCTCAGTTAGACAATACGTCTATAGATGTACTATTTGCTGGCATATTTAGTAGTGATGGGGGGGAAATCGATAATTACGGTGCATTCATAAAGTATTCACACCTCTTTTCCCACATTTTGTTACAGCCTGAATTTAAAATTGATCAAATTTAGATTTTTTTGGCCACTGGCGTACACACAATACCTCATAATGTCAAAGTGGAATTCTGTTTTTAGAAATGTTTACAAATTAATGAACAATGAAAAGCTGAAATGTCTTTAGTCAATAAGTATTCAACCCCTTTGCTGTGCTTAATAAGTTGATGGACTCACTCTGTGTGCGATTTAATAGTGGTTAACATGATATTTGAATGACTTCCTCATCTCTGTACCCCACAAAATACAGGTATCTGTAAGGTTCCTCAGTCGAGCAGTGAATTTCAAACACATCCACAAAGATAGGGAGGTTTTCCAATGCCTCTCAATGAAAGGCAACTACTGGTAGATGGTAAAAAAAAAGCAGACATTGAATATCCCTTTGAGCACGGTGAAGTTATGAATGACTCTTTGGATGGTGTATGAATACACCCAGTCACTACAAAGTTACAGGCGTCCTTCCTAACTCAGTTGCCGGCGAGGAAGGAAACTACTCAGTCGCAGAGTTTAATGGCTGTGATTAGGGGAAAACTGAGGATTGATCAACAACATTGTAGTTACTCAATTTGGTTAGTTTTGTGGAGTAAAAAGGAAGCCTGTACAGAATAAAGATATTCCAAAAACATGCATCCTGTTTGCCTTCCTAACTCAGTTGCCGGCGAGGAAGGAAACTACTCAGTCGCAGAGTTTAATGGCTGTGATTAGGGGAAAACTGAGGATTGATCAACAACATTGTAGTTACTCAATTTGGTTAGTTTTGTGGAGTAAAAAGGAAGCCTGTACAGAATAAAGATATTCCAAAAACATGCATCCTGTTTGCAACAAGGCACTAAAGTAATACTGTAAAATATGTGACAAAGCAATTCCCTTTTTGTCCTGAATAGAAAGTGTTATGTTTGGGGCAAATCCAATACAACACATTACCTAGTACCACTCTCCATATCTTCAAGCATAGTGGTGGAAGCAGCATGTTATGCACATGACATTAATCGTTAAAGACTGGAGTTTTTCAGAATAAAAATCAAATGAAATGGAGCTCAGCACAGGCAAAATCCCAGAGGAAAAGCTGGTTCAATCTGATTTCCACCAGACACTTGGAGATGAATTCACCTTTCAGCAGGACAATAACCTAAAACGCAAGCCCAAATCTACACTGTAGTTGCTTACCAACAAGACCGTGAATGTTCCTGAGTGGCCAAGTTACAGTTTTGACTTAAATCTACATGAAAAGCTATGGCAAGTCATGAAAATGGTTGTCTATCAATGATCAACAACCAATTTCACAGAGCTTGAAGATTTTCAAAATGAATAATGGGCAAGTATTGCACAATCCAGGAGTGGAAAGCTCTTAGAGACTTACCCATAAGGCTCACAGCTGTAATCGCTGTCAAAGGTGCTTCTACAAAGTATTAACTTGGGTGTGAATGTTTATGGAAATGAGATCCTTTCTGAAGGCACTGTACATATCGCAATATTATTTTTGGATGATATTTTTTTAATATTTGACTTCAGGTATTGATTTGCCAAATATATATATATATATATATATATATATATATATATATATATATATATATATATATATATATATATATATATATATATATATATATTCATATTAAAAATATATATATTTGCGACTGTAGCTAGCTTTGATGAAAAACTAGTCGGCTTTACCTGTGTTTTCGGGCACTTTTATTTCCCTGAGTGATCAAAACTCGTCTCTCTTGTCTCTCTGGAGCAGACATATTCATATGTTTGGAACATCAAATCACAATACAAATAGAATCATGACAATCGCTATACATATTGTATCAGCACCTAAGTATCGTGATAATATTGTATCGTGAGATCCCTGGCAATTCTCAGCCCTAATATTTTGTTCCAGTGACTGTAGGGAATGTTCATGTCCATAGTAGCCTAGTCCCTCCCCATGTAGCCCAGCTGAGGCCAAGCAGAACCAGGCTATGACCTGCCTTATCGTGATGGGGGTTGTAGTAGTGATGGTGGTGATAGGAGTTGTTGTAGTGCTGGTTCTGGTGCCGATGGGGGTAGACAGTATGTGCTTTTGACTCAGAGCAACACAAACAAGCTCCAGCCTGGTGAACTCAGCAGCCATAGCCCGCTCCCTCCCTCCGTATAATTCTCTATCTCTTGCTCTCCATTTCCCAGCTCTTCCTCTTCAGGGACAGGGAAAATGGTTTCATGGGGCCATTTCCAGCAGTCTGTGATCCGTGTCTCCTACTAATTGTTTTCCCAAATCCTGGGCTGGTGTGTTTAGGACAGAAGGGTGGAATGCAGGGGAAGGTTCCCATCTTCCCACTATTACACACATGAACCTTTCTGTCTGTAGCCCAACATGCTGCTACTCTACTCAGAGTGGCAGATCCCCATTAAATACTGGCTGGGTTTTCATCAGAGAAGATGCATCCAGTATGTATGGTTGATGTTGGCTATGTTTCAGTTGAGAAGGAAATGGGGTCAGAGAGAGACGACACAGAAAGGGAGAGAGGGGAGTCAGAGTACAGGAGAGGGAAAGAGACTGACAAAGGTAAAGAAAGAGACTATATATGTGTTTGGGACGGCAGGGAGCCTAGTGGTTAGAGCGTTGGGCCAGTAACCCGAACTGAACCGCCCCTGAACAAGGCAGTTAGTAGTCCGTCATTGTAAATAAGAATTTATTCTTAACTGACTTGCCTAGTTAAATAAACGTAGAGAAGAGAGATGGAGAGTGAGTGAAACAAAACGAGGGAGAAGAGAGGCCCGTGGGTGCAGTGTAAAGGTCAGTGTGTATGTGAGCGTGTTAAGAACTGGTGTGAGGCTGAGGATAATTAGAATGTGTCTGAGCTCACCACACTCCTCTACACACTCAGGGGAAGACTGCCTGTCCATCAAACATGAGAGGGTCCAGGGGCTGAGTTCTCTCTCACACACACACACACACACACACACACACACACACAAAAAACAAGGCCGAGTACACACGGACAAACATGCAGATGCATGCGCACACAAGTTACAACCCCAATCCCTCGCCTTCTCACTAAAGCAATTCCACTCTCATTTGCCACATCGAGCAGCTCATATTCCCACACTTGATGCATTTGTTATATTGAAGTATAATATCCTGTCTATGATCCTATTCTTTCTATTTAGAATTCTCAATCAGTCTCATAACTCAAAGTATCTTTGATCTGAACTCCTCAACTGGAGTACTAAAAGCCCATTACTAGTGCTGAAAGTTGTTTTTGGGAGGTGTGTGTGTGTACGCATGCACATTTGTGTGTTGTGAGTGTAGCTTTGCCTGTCCCTGCGGTATTATTTCACAGGACTTGCTAAGCATTTATGAGCTAATTAAGGTTGCAGAGCTGGTGAGCTGGTGATAAGGCCCATGTCCGGCCCCATTATTAATGTTCCACGCTCCACTGGGGCTCCAGACCTGCAAGCAGCCTAATTGGAAGCACTGAATCTGTTTGGGGAGAATTCTGATGACTTTCAGAACAAAGTGTGTGTGAATTTATGCGTCTGCGGGTTTGTGCTTGTTTGTGTGTGTCTACTTGGGGTGTACTGTATGTGGGTGTGTTTGTGCGTGGGTGCGTTTGGCAATTTTGTGTTTGGCAAGCATGTAGCCCAGTTCTGCTCTGACCCACATTTCCGAGTGAGCCCCATTATCTGGTCTCTTGAAGTATGTTTCACTTGGGAAAAACACAGCACAGAGCTCCAGACCACCCCTGGAAATTCCCACAGCCTCCAGAACATAAAAAAGAGCTGCCAATATCATGATTATAAATGTTCCTAATGTTGTATTGCAAATTGCATTTTGTCATGGTTTGTTTTCTTTCAAATGTTCGCCTCAGAAATGTGAGGTGTCATGAAGTTGTGAAATAGCAGCTGCCTTTACCACGGGTCCAAGGTAGGGGCTACTGTTTGCTCAGGGTCAATGTTAATGTGAGGAGTGAAACTTTCCCCCCATCTCTGACCCCATGACGACTGTAGCCACGACAACCCCCTCCCCCCGGACCTAGAGCCCAGACCCTCTGGTGTCTGTCTGTGTCTGCATCATAAAGACAGCTCCGCCTTTGAAGCCGGACAATGACCTCAAACTTGTTGCTCTCTGAAACACCCCTCTGCCATTGTGGAGGTCGTAAAAACCCAACGGGAGAGATTTCCTGCAACAAAAAAAAACATTTGGTGTGTGTTGGGGTCTTTTTGTCAAAGAGATGGGAGAGGGCCTATGGAGAGTGGGGGTTGGGTGTGGTTTTCAGTGTTGGTTGTTAAAGTTCCTTCCTGCCTGAGCGCTGATGTCATCGGTGCAGGCCTGAAACCAACACAGCACTGCATGAGGCTGCAAACTGTTCTGCCCACAAACACGCACAGAAAATGGGAAACACATTCATGCTATTAATGAATTGCCTGTTTAAATACTCTGGTCCAGCTTGCTCCCTACTCACACAGACAAATATGTCCAGTACCCTCTCTTCTGTGTGTGAATCACCTCCTAAGTGGTTGAGGGAATATTCTGCCGTGCCACAGCAAAGACATCAAACACAAGTGCAACCAACAGTATAAAATGTCTGAACTCCCTAAGACTGCAATAGTGCCATGAGACTGCAATAGTGCCATGAGAGACTGCCATGAGAGACTGCAATAGTGCCATGAGAGACTGCCATGAGAGACTGAAATAGTGCCATGAGAGACTGCCATGAGAGACTGCAATAGTGCCATGAGAGACTGCAATAGTGCCATGAGAGACTGCCATGAGAGACTGCAATAGTGCCACGAGAGACTGCAATAGTGCCACGAGAGACTGCAATAGTGCCACGAGAGACTGCAATAGTGCCACGAGAGACTGCAATAGTGCCACGAGGGACTGCAATAGTGCCACGAGGGACTGCAATAGTGCCACGAGGGACTGCAATAGTGCCACGAGGGACTGCAATAGTGCCACGAGGGACTGCAATAGTGCCACGAGGGACTGCAATAGTGCCACGAGGGACTGCAATAGTGCCACGAGGGACTGCAATGCTACCACGAGGGACTGCAATGCTACCACGAGGGACTGCAATGCTACCAAGAGGGACTGCAATGCTACAAAGAGGGACTGCAATGGTACGAAGCGAACATGTTTGCCAACAACTCATTATGTTGAAAATGTGCCTCATCTGTTTTCTAATTTGGTCTCTCAGCTGTTTTTCCCTCCCAGAATAAATGTCTTCCATTTGCAGACGATTATGCGTGTCCCCAGTGTCAGTGCTGTGTGTCAGTGCTGTGTGTCAGTGCTGTGTGTCAGTGCTGTGTGTCAGTGCTGTGTGGTCCCCTGCTGGTCTGAGGACAGGACAATTCCATTCCTAATAAAAGACACTGAGCTGGAATCACATTGACTTGATACCTTCCCTCACCTCGCTTCAAATTGTGTTCAAACCTTTGTCATGTCATCAATTCATCTGCTCAATACACACACACACACACACACACACACACACACTGTACAAACACCTCCACACCAGGCATCTCGCATAACCCAAATCTGTCACATTCCACATTAAACGATTCCACATCTTTATTTTATCACAGCCAAAGCTTTCCTCTTGAAAGTAAAAACATAAAACATAGACAACATCCGTTTTCTGTCTCCGTGTTTTTGTCCTCTGAAGTTCGTCATATCCCCAGTCTTTCCTCGTCACATTTGTGTGGTGTCACGCTGGTACAGAAGTAACTGTCCATGTGTGTAAGTCTGTCCCTGTCACAGAGAGGGAGAGCCTTTATATGGGAGGACAGGCAGGACACGGTGACACTGGTGAATCACGTCTGCTGGGTGTTAATGTCTTCTCCTGGCAATTAGCTGCCTCAGTGTGATGCAGGGAGCAGACAAAGGGACACGGAATGAATCACCACCTAATTACTCTCCCTACATACCACGCCGCATCGATCCTGTCACATTCGGATTCTAGCACTATGTTTTATTAAAATTATTATGGGCTGTTCATCATAATTTCCCTATCTGAGACTTTTATCCACAGCCATTTTGCTCGGCTGTTGTGGTAGATGACTGTTGACGTAGAGCTGTAGGTGGCCATATGTATTCAGCTGGGTCCGTTCTGAGGAGGCAGAGGTGGAGAGCTTTTCTCAAGAACACCGCTAGAAATACCTGACCTTGATGTGTGTGACAGGAAAGTCCAGCCCTCTAGCCGCCATTCAATGTCCACACTTCTACCTTCTCTCCTTTTGAGTTGATTTTTCTGTCTTTTTCTTTTACCTACCACTGGCCCTATTCTATGGAGGACAACTTAATTTCTATCTGTACCTTCAGTCGATACACTATGATGTGTGCAGTGTAGTGAGGCTGCATCTCTCTGCGTCCAGGCCCACCCCTATCGCTGTGGGATAGGACTTTCTCTTTCGAAGCACACCCCAACACCCATCAGTGTTGGGGTGTTCGTCTGAGTGTGTGTCCCTGACCTCTGACCAGGAACACCAGATGTGGTGGGCTCACCTCGCAGGCCAACCAATGGCTGGTTAAGGACGGGCTAGACATGGTACCAGAGGAGCAAAGACACTAAACCAAGACTGGGGTTTAGAATGAGGTTTACAGAGAATTCTATCGGTCTTCAAGCTTGAAGTTAATCAATGTCCCTGACTTTAACTGCTTAAATGTGACACATTGAACTTTTGTCTTGACTTCTTCTCGTGACTTTTGAGCATAAGTGTGTTTCTGTTCATAGAAATTGCCCTTGTGGTCCATAAAGACTACGTTGACTTGGTTGTTTTGTGTGTACAGTATATACAGCAGGGCTATTCAATTCTGGTCTTGGAGGGCCAACACGGTTTTTTTTTGTTTCCACCTGGTAGTTAGTTGAACTCACCTGGTGCCCCTGATTAGAAGGAGAGGATGAAAAACAGGCGTTTTTGGGCCCTCCAGGACCGGAATTGAATAGCTCTGCTGTACAGGGATTGGGATTCCGCAAGTTTACGAGCTGTGTCTGTGGGCCGACACAGGATCTCTAAAGTTTACCCAGCTTGCCAGGCAAGGGGTGACACATTTCAACCCTCTGCTCTAAAACGGTCATTTGCAGCTGAGAATGCTGGGAGTTTGAAGGGGCTCGTTATGGAAGTCCCTGCTTGGTTGGTTACTCTCTCTCTCGGTCTCTCTCGGTCCCTCTCTCTCTGTCTGTCAAATCAATTTAAGGGGTTTATTGGTATGGCAAACATATGTTAACATTGCCAAAGCAAGTGAAGTAGATAAATCAAGTCAAAGTTTGTCACGTGCGCCGAATACAACAGGTGTAGAACTTACAGTGAAATGCTTACTTACAGGCTCTAACCAATAGTGCAAAAAAGGTATTAGGTGAACAATAGGTAAGTAAAGAAATAAAACAACAGTAAAAAGACAGGCTATATACAGTAGCGAGGCTATAAAAGTAGCGAGGCTACATACAGACACCAGTTAGTCAGGCTGATTGAGGTAGTATGTACATGTAGATATGGTTAAAGTGACTGCATATATGATGAACAGAGAGTAGCAGTAGCGTGAAAGAGGGGTTGGCGGGTGGTGGGTGGCGGGACACTATGCAGACAGCCCGGTTAGCCAATGTGCGGGAGCACTGGTTGGTCAGCCTAATTGAGGTAGTATGCACATGAATGTATAGTTAAAGTGACTATGCATATAAGACAAACAGAGAGTAGCAGCAGTGTAAAAGAGGGGTTGGGTTGGGGGAGCACAATGCAAATAGCCCGTGTAACCATTTGGTTACCTGTTCAGGGGTCTTATGGCTTGGGGGTAAAAACTGTTGAGAAGCCTTTTGGTCCTAGACTTGGCACTTCGGTACCGCTAGCCATGCGGAAGTAGAGAGAACAGTCTATGACTGGGGTGGCTGGGGTCTTGGACAATTTTTAGGGCCTTCCTCTGACACTGCCTGGTGTAGAGGTTCTGGATGGCAGGCAGCCTAGCCCCAGTGATGTACTGGGCCGTACGCACTACCCTCTGTAGTGCCTTGCGGTCAGAGGCCGAGCAGTTGCCATACCAGGCAGTGAGGCAACCAGCTCTCGATGTTGCAGCTGTAGAACCTTTCGAGGATCTCAGGACCCATGCCAAATCTTTTTAGTTTCCTGAGGGGGACTAGACTTTGTCGTAATACACAATATAAAATGAACCGTAAACATTACTCAGAGAAGTTCCATAAGAATAAAGACATTTTAAAGTGTCATATGTCTATATACAGTGTTGAACTATTTTCACATCGTTACAAGTACAAAAGGGAAAATGAATAAACATATGGGTTGTATTTACAATGGTGTTTGTTCTTCACTGGTTGCCATTTTCTTGTGGCAACAGGTCACACATATTGCTGCTGTGATGTCACACTGGTATTTCACCCGGTATAAATGGGAGTTTATCAAATTAGATTTTTATTTCTTTGTGGATCTGTGTAATCTGAGGGAAATTGTGTCTCTATAGTCAAACATTTGGCAGGAAGTTAGGAAGTGCAGCTCAGTTTCCACCTCCAATTTGTGGGCAGTGTGTACTCTGTATACGGGCCAAATAGCATTCTAGTTTGCATAGTTTTTTTTGTAAATTTTTTCCCAATGTGTCAAGTAATTATATTTATGTTTTCTCATGATTTGGTTGGGTCTAATTGTGTTGCTGTCTTGAGGCTCTGTGGGGTCTGTTTGAGTTTGTGAACAAAGCCCCAGGACTAGTTTGCTTAGGGGACTGTTCTCCAGGTTCATGTCTCTGTAGGTAATGGCTTCGTTATGGAAGGTTTAGGAATCTCTCTCTGTCCCTCTCTCTCTCGCCGTGTCTCTCTATTTCGCCGTGTCTCTCTGTCCCCCTTCCCCCTCTCTCTCTGTCCCTCTCTCGCTCTCTCTGTCCCTCTCTCGCCCTCTGTCTGTCTCTGTCCCTCTCTTGCTCTCAATTCAATTCAATTCAATTCAATTCAAGGG